>NW_005291842.1:0-564 GCF_000412655.1 Myotis brandtii
CAGTAATCATAAAAGATCAGTTTATATGATCACAAAAGACAGAAAAACAGCCTTAAGAAATCTGACTAAATAATTGATGGCTTTGTTCAGGGCAAGGAGAGCATCTGCATTCTGTCTCCCCAGGAGGTAACGTGTCTGAATGACAGCAGGCTGGATTGGGGTGGAATTCAAGGAAGGGCCATCTGAATGCAGTAGTCCTCCAAAGACCTGTAGACACCTACCTAGTGCACCGTGATAATCACCCTGGACAGCCAAACCAAGAGGAGTCTGTCATCATGAGAATGCAGAACCAGCAACGGCTACAGCTCTATGGCCTATGTGCCATATGCCTAATGTAATTCAACTGCAATCATTACATGATGTCCAATTAGCGTATAGGAAGCAGGGGTTAATTTAGATGGGGAACAGCACATCCGGAAGTGACAGGGTTGATCTTGGAACCTAGGTTTGTCTAGCATCAACGCCCAATATCCACATACTAGACTGATTTTCTTGGCTGCCTCTTCCACCTAAAAATACTCTTCTCACCAAGCTTGCTGCAGTGCCCAGTGCTTCTTTTTTTTT
>NW_005291843.1:0-564 GCF_000412655.1 Myotis brandtii
CCCTGCCCCTCCCCTCCCCTGCCAAGGCTCCATCCTGTGACAGTCTCCCTACTAAGAACTCCCGTTCCCACCTGCCTCCGCTAAAGTGCACTGCCTGTCTCCTGGGGCTTCCTGGCACCGCTCCACTGGCCCCAGCGTCTGTGGACTCCCATGGGCTTGGGAGTGGGTGAACCACTGCCTGTGTGACTTCCGCAGAGTGGAAGGTGCCTTGGAACCAGGCCGGCCTGCATGGTTTGAGAGCCCTGCAGATGGCAGGGGTCTCTAGGGACCCACGCTCAGTGTCACCTGAACTCTCCCGTGGCCTCGGGTGGACCAGGAGGAACCCTCTGGCCAGGCCATCTTATCTTCTCTGTTGGAAAGCAGGTGGTTCTGAACACCCAGCTCAGGGCGCCAGTGGAGTCCCAGCTGGTCCCTTTCATGAGTCTTGTCAAACAGGCCCTGATCCAGCGGTGACAGGAGGCCCAGATGCTGGGGAGAGCAGCCCAGAACCAGCCAAGCGCCTGTCTTCTCCTCAGGGCAGTCACTGGGCTCAGTGGCTCCCATTTACCAGGCAGATGAAATCTC
>NW_005291844.1:0-564 GCF_000412655.1 Myotis brandtii
TCAAATTGCCTGAAAAGTAACAAATATTAAATAAATTTTAAGGTATTTATATTAAAGATATTTTCAGAAAAGAAAATAATAATAATGAAAATGCCCTACTGATCTCTATACTAAAATAAATCATGGCAAACTAAAGAACAATTTTAGATAATCTGTCCTTTTTTTACTTTTGAATGAGAGAGATGTTAAGGGCCTTATTGAAGCTTATAATTCAGCAAACATATTGAATAAGATAGCTCTGTAGTGAATACACAATTGAGGAAGCATGAACCCTGACTTTAAGGAGCTCACAGTCTTCTACAGAAAAGGAAGAATAAATAGAAAAAAGTAGGCATTGGCCAATATGTTTTAAAAAATATTTATGGTCAGGGTCATAAGTAGAGTCATAATCACAACTAGGTTTTGCCAATGAGCTATGATTTAAGGGGCTGCTGATAATCTCCAATTGCTCCAAAAATATTTCACTTCAGTTTATTCCACATGGCCTGAGATAACTACTCTAGAATGCACATGACTTGAAAGAGGTAGACCTCTAAGTCACTTTCTGGTGGAATCCTTCAGGTT
>NW_005291845.1:0-564 GCF_000412655.1 Myotis brandtii
TCTAAGAGCACTAATCCCATCATGAGAACCCACCTTCATTGCCTCATCTAAATTTAATTATGTTTCTATGGTTCTATCTCTAAATACTTTCATATTGAGAGTTAGGGTTTCAACATATGAATTTGAGAGGGATACCATTTGGTGCTCTCACTGAATTGCTATCAATATGTATTGCTTTCAATACATGGCACACATGTATTGATTATCTATGTTTCAGATACTTTGATAGTGCTGGGTATATATTGGTGAGTAAGTGAGTCATGTTCCCTGTTCATGAGGAGATTTTGGTCTAGTAAGGGGATCCAGAAAATAAAATAATAGTGTTGATAAATAGAATTCCTGGGTAAATGTAAGGATTATAGGAGGCTTATAGGAGCAGATAAAAAGGCATTTGACCCAGACATCCATAGTTAGAAAAGGCATCCCTGCAAAGTGTTCTAGAGTTGAAATCAAGTGAATAAGTACAAGTTTGCTGGGTGAAGGGGTCAGGAGGAAAGGTTACTGGCAGAAGAAATGGGGTGTGTAGAATCCTTGAGTCAACACAAAATAAGGTCAAATAAAGGA
>NW_005291846.1:0-564 GCF_000412655.1 Myotis brandtii
ACAAACAAAAAGTTTTTGTCCTAAGAAATTACTTGGGTGAGTAAACAAAATTATATGCACACAATAGATAAGACGCTAAAACGACACTTAAGGCTAAATCATGACGTCTACCGAAGCTACTGAACGACTGTAGTTCAAGTGACAGTTCTCAGCATCTGGAATATGTGGAAATAAGGGAGGACCAGAGAGAGGAGAGGAGAGAGGGAGGGAGGAACTTGTGAGCCCTTCACCTGGAAAAGCTTTAAACATTGACAAGTACAGGGCCCAGACGAGGTCTGAGCTGCTGGTGCAGTTGAGGCACCGGGGGCGGCTGTGTCTAGAGAAGTTTTCCCTCTGACGTCAGCGCTGTCGCTGAATTTATAAAGATAAACATGATTTTTTTATCAGATAATTCGTTTCCATTAAATCTGTCTTCAAAAGATTTGCTGCAAAAATTTGTTCCCAGAACCTGTTTCTTTCCATAAGAATATCAGCTGGAGACCGTGCCTTTATACACATAAAATTATTAGATAGGAGTTTTTCCTCCAGGGGGAAAAAAAAAGCCATCTCAAAAAAAAAAAAAAA
>NW_005291847.1:0-564 GCF_000412655.1 Myotis brandtii
ATAGAGAAAATTAGTTGCAGGCAGGGTTGTAGGTCAAAATATGAAAGAAAATAGGTTTAATAAATATCAAAGACTTTATTTCTATGTCCTCCAGGGTGGAAAACAGGACAAAGAACACTAAACAGAAAAAATTTATTGATGAATATACATTAAAATTAAGAACTTAAAACACAGCTCACATTCAGAATATATAAACTAATCTTTATATCAAGAAAAAATAAGCCAAACAATCTATTAGAAAAATAAGCAAGAGTCTTGAATAAGCACAACAAAAAGAGGGAATCTGGGTGTGGATTCTCTGGGCCCTCTGCTTCAGGGTCTCTCCAGGCTGCAATCAAAGTGCCCATTTGGACTGCAGTCATTTCAAACCTTGTCTGGGGAAGGATCCACTTCTCAAGCTCGCTCCCATTGTTATAGACAGGATTAATTTCAATATGGATTGTTGGACTAAAGTCCTTAGTTTCTCACTTGCTGTTGTCGAGAGAGCACCCTCAATTCCTTTCCATGTGAGCTTTTCTACCATGGCAATGTACTTCATCAATGTGACCAAGATGAGAGAGAGAG
>NW_005291848.1:0-564 GCF_000412655.1 Myotis brandtii
CTCAAGGGGCCGCAGTTTGCCGACCACTGTTCTAGGCTGAGGAGAGGTCTCAGCCATCACCGTTGAGTGCTGTGGGCCTGGGGTCTTCTCCTACCCCTGGGCCTAGCCACCGAGCCTCTGACTTCCACCCCCACCCACTGACCACCTGGAATTATGAATCCCAGAGCATAGGAAGAGTGGTTACGAACTACGAAGTCTGGAGGTAAAAGAGATCAGACAAAAATGAAGTGGGAAAATGACCATGAAGACATCTGTTATCCTAGCCAGATGCTAGCTCCTATGTGGGGTCTTTGAAGCAGGTGAAAGGAGAGGTCTGCCCTTTGTAGCTGTGAGGGTTTGGTGAGTCATTTAGCTGACTGGGGCTGTTTCTTTTTTTCTCTTTTAGTCAACACCTAACAAAACAGCAAACAAAACAGACAAAAATGTCCTCCCTCACGGAGCTAACATTTTAGTGTAATGGACAAACAATAAAATAAATAAGTAAAAGATATGGTCTCTTTTTTGTGTATGTATGGTTATGTATGTGTGTATATCTATACTAATAAAAGCGTAATATGCTAATTA
>NW_005291849.1:0-564 GCF_000412655.1 Myotis brandtii
GCGGGGAATGTTGGAGTCCTCTGTCACTGAAGCAAGCCTCATGTTTTTAATGTGCTTCATTGATTTTTTTGTCCTTATTACAGCATTACCAATATGGTCAAATAGCTCAATGTTATTAGTTATTTAATTCACTTGTAATATTTTATAAATAGTATATGAAAATAACATTACAAAAAAAAGGACCATATGTGAATTGGGGATATGTAGGTTTAAATTACCATTTCATATCATTATAAAGAGAAAAACTTAAATACATACAAAACATATCAACAAGCAAATTGGACAAAAGAAAAGCCATTTCTCTAATAGTAGAAAAAAAGAAAACAGACCAATACATAAACTCAGAGTAAGTAATTCCAATAAGTGCAAAGTAACTGCATACAGCAGTTTAAATTATTGCTTAGTAATTTTAGCCTTTGCATTTTTTAACCTGATAAAAGTATAAATAAGCCAATTACCAATTACACTATTTTTATGTTTTATTGTTTAAATGTTTTCTATTGATTTTAGAGAGAGCGAAAAGGAGAGGAAGGCTGCCTCCTGCATGGGATCAAGCTCACAACC
>NW_005291850.1:0-564 GCF_000412655.1 Myotis brandtii
TGCAATATACAGATCATGTATCATAGAAATGTACACATGAAACCCTATTAACCAATGTCACCCCAATAAATATAATAACATTTTAAAAATAAAAATAAAAGATTATACCTTTATTATGGTAGAAATTTATAAAATCTAGCATACATTTATAAATCATAGTAAATAAATTTAACAAAATAGAAATCACTTATTTTCTTTTTTTCGAAGGGAAACGTTATTAAAATTATGCACAGTGCCATACAAACAACTGTAAACATACTTTTGCCCCACCCTCTATTATAATATAATCATAAAATTATGACACTAAAATTCTCTGAAAATGTGAGCTTAATAAATAATTAACATTTCATTATATAAATATTGTTTCATTTAATTCACCATTCTCCAAAAGTTTGACAGTGGAAGTTTCATATATTTGTTTTTAACCTGTATATATTTTTTCTATTGTAGGTGGCATATTCATTACTTGAGTTCATTTTTCTGGTGTACTTGGTAATAACACATATTCAAGCTGATGAATGCATATATCGATATACTTAATGAAATATCACCGTCTTTTATTTT
>NW_005291851.1:0-564 GCF_000412655.1 Myotis brandtii
CCTTCATCAGACCTCCTCTCATTGTCTCATTGCCCTAAATCAGAAATCACTGTGGCCTGGGGATGAAGGAGAGGATGGGTTTATCCAAATGCCACAAGCCTGAGGCTGAGTATAGAATAAATCACCCCCAAACTGCATTGCAAAAATAGGGGAGGCAACTTCTCAAAGCAAGTTCAGGGTTGTTGCAGATTTGTATCCCGGGAAGCAGATTCTGAGATGAGCATGCATGTACAGGTGTATTAGGGAGTGCCCTGTCAGCAGCACCCGTGGGAAGGAGGGAAAAGCAGCAAGGCTAAGCAGAGGGAGAAGCTGGACTGCAAAAAAGTCTCAACAAGCGTTTGGCAACTCTGCAGGGGCCTCTGTGGGATGACCCTTCAGAGGTATCTTGAGTTGGAGTAAGATGGGTGGGTGGGAGTGAGGAGGCTGAGCCTTCATATCCTCCCTGCCCAAGAGCTAGATAAGAGGCATGTGGTCTGGAGGGAGCCGTCGCTTTTATTTATTTATTTTAAGTATGTTTTTATTGATTTAGAAAGAGGAAGGGAGAGGGAGAGAGAGAGATAGAAA
>NW_005291852.1:0-564 GCF_000412655.1 Myotis brandtii
CTCCTGGTTCATAGATTGACACTCAACCACTGAGCCGCACTAGCTGGGCAAATATTCTCTCACTTTTAATGATATGCATGACTCATAAAAAGCTAAAAGATGGTAAATTTATAAATTCTAATTGAAAATAATTCCTATTTTTTTCAGCATTCTGTGGAAAATTGATTCATAAAACCTAACTAGAAACAATCAAAGCACTTCAAATAAATTTCTGCTTATGACCATAAACATAAATAACTATACAAAAGAGAGTAAATAAAGGAAAAAAATGATAATTCTGCTGTAGCATACAGCCAAATAAATTTTAAACAAAGAGTAAAATGGTTGACATGTTATGACTGGTAAGTTTCTAAACAGGCAACCTGAAATGATTTAACAAATATTTAACTTTAATATCAGAAGCATGTTTCTTCAGACCAAGTGGGAACCAAGCACAAAATAAAAAGGCAACTTACTGAATGGGAGAAAGTATTTGCAAGTCATTGATTTGATAAGGGGTTAATCACCAAACATATAAAGAACTCATACAACTCAATCACAATAAAAAAATCCAAAACAATTTAT
>NW_005291853.1:0-564 GCF_000412655.1 Myotis brandtii
TCTTGCAACTTTTCTGTAAGTTTAAAATTACTTCAAAAAATTTTTTTAAAAAATGATTATACAATTGATGAGTGAGCTCTCCATGTTTTATTCCTAGGATAGTCTGATATCAAAGATCAGGTTCATTTTTCTTCACTGCACCTCCTTTCATTTCAGCTGACCCGTTCTCACTCTCTAATCTTTGGGCCAGTCAGACCATGGGCACCACTGGCCAGGATGGGGCAGTCACCCTGCAGCCTTGGAGCAGAGGAGGGAAAAGGCTCCCGATGCCCTTGGCTTTGAAGGACTTACTCTCTAATCCTCTGAGCTAACCAACTCCAGACCTTTCCCTGCAGAGAACCATGTAATAGGCATGTAAAAGCAATGAAGGGGATTGCTGTGGAAACTTGTGTAAATAACTCTGGCAGGAGAAAGATGGCCAACACTTGCTTTTTGTTCTCTGGTATTCATTAGAGCCATCCTGTGAGGGACCCCTAAGCCCTGGATCTTATTCATCTATCTGAGTTCATTCTTGGTTCAGGGTCTGCAGGGGTGTGGGTGTGGAAAGAGTTGGCAGTGATCAGA
>NW_005291854.1:0-564 GCF_000412655.1 Myotis brandtii
TGTCCTTTCTCAATATCACTGCTTTTGGTGATAAAGCCTGCGGCCGGGCGGGGAAGGAAGTGAAGACACGGGGCTGGGAGACGAGCAGGAAGCAGGAAGTGTAGGAAACTGGTCAGGTTCAGAGAGGAATCGGCAGAACAAAGACTGAGCCATCCCTGGCAGGCCTGGTGCAAGGCCCGACCGTGAGCGTGTGCCAGGGAGCGGGGCGCCTGTGCCATAGTGACAGCAGGGAGGCCTGTCTTGGACCCCAGCGCTCACTGGCCTGCAGGCGTGTCTGGGGGGCCCGCCCGTGTCATTTAAAATGTTCCCCTCACATTGAAAAGAGTATGTTTGCCATTCTCCCTTTATGGCAGGGCCAATGGGAGAAAAGGGGGCATATGGGATACTTTCAACAATAAAGATTTAAAAAAAAAGAGTAAAAGGAACAGGTAAAATTAATTTTAGCAATACATTGTATTTGGCTCAAATTATCCAAAAATAGGAATCAATATGGAATCAAGATAAAAATAACGAGATTTTACTTTTCTTCATACTAAGTCCTTTCCAAATCTGGTGTGTATTCTA
>NW_005291855.1:0-564 GCF_000412655.1 Myotis brandtii
TGGAAAAGCATGAGGTGGGCAGGAATTCTAGAGAATGCAGGAATATCGGGAAATTCAAGCAGAGAGTGGCTAAGATTGGCCTTCCAATTTCCCATTCTTGTGCTTTCCAGTTTGGCAGTATGAACTTAACTGGTGTCCCAGTGATTCATTGTTATATAGCACAGGGCTCAAAGCATAATGGCTTAGAACGCCAACCCATTTATTATGCCACGTATTTTTGTGGGGCAGGAATTTGGTCAGGGCTCAGTTGCTTAAGTGGTTTGTTCCACATGGTATCAACAAAGGTTACTTGGTGGTATTGGGATGGCAGGTGGGCTGCTATGGATGATCCAAGATGGCTTTACTCCTGTTTAAATTAAAATGTGGGAGCCCCTGGGACTGTCCATTGGAGTAGGTACACGTGATGTCTCTGAGGTCAGAACTCAAGAGGGGAGGTGGAAACTGCCCCGCCTCTTACGGGCTATTGAAATTGGCACAGTGTCACTTCCCCCTTTCTCTGTTGGTCAAGCAAGTCATTGATGCTATCAGACTCCACCTGGCAATTGGATGAAAAGCAAAGAATTC
>NW_005291856.1:0-564 GCF_000412655.1 Myotis brandtii
TATGTGTGGTCTCACCCCAGTGACCCATTTCAGCTTGTGGTCAGAGGTAAGGAAGCTGGTCCATTCCCACATCCCCTAGTGGAGATGACACTGTCCACTTAGAGCAGTGACTGGTAGAAAGCCATGTCCACACTGTCAGCTTCCATAAAAATTATGAGGACTTCACCACTCACCTATCATACAGGCCTCTGACACATGCCCAGGGGCTGGGAGAGCATGTAGGTCGTTGTGAATCTGAGGAGACGGAGCCTGAGCACAGGTAAAGAAACCACCCCCATTTCATCCCCATTTGCAGAAGCTGCTGACAATCCTGATCCCACAGAATTTAGCTGTCCTCATGGTGAATAGCTGGTAGTCTTTTTTTTTTTAACTGTAAGGAGACCATTTATTGAGTAAGTGAAAGTGGTAGAAGAAGTAAGTCCTAGAAGAAAGGGGCTTAGGAAACAAGTTGTAGAGGTAAAACAAGGGCCTGTGGAGTTTGACAGTGAGGAACCTAGTGGTATTGTGCCTGGAAGGGGAAGCAGGGAAGGAAAAGGGAGACGGAAGGAAATGTCACAGGTGGGC
>NW_005291857.1:0-564 GCF_000412655.1 Myotis brandtii
CAATTTCAGTCTTTCTGCGAATGGAATTTGCAGAGTCTGTGTATTCTACATGGTTCACTCAGGGCTTCTCAAAGCCAGGACATTCTCAAAGTCAGGGCCATAGGTATTGGTGAGGGGCTGAAGCTGGGCCAAGAGGAAGTTTGTGGAATGAAGAAGAGCAGGAGTTATTCATTACCTGAGCAGAAGAGGAGGATTCTGGAGCAATTGAAAAGCCATGAAGCATATAGAATGGCAACATACAAAGTTATTTCATCAGCTAAAAATTTGCTCCATATAATTTTATGTCCTAATAATATCTGATATGAAAAGTAAGGGCCATACATGAATGCACAGCATTAGCATTTACTTATTTGTTTGTTTGCTCTTCTCACTTGGTACTTCCCATGTAAAATCAGCATAGCAGTTCCTGAAGACTCTGCAGTCAGGCCTGGGTTCTAATCCAGCCTCTGCTACTTTCTAAGAGTGTGATCTTAACCTCCCTTGGCCTCAGTTCCTCATGTCTAAAAGCAAAATAAAATTATCTCTCTCTTGTAAGATCATTGTAAAGGAAAACCATAGACACAT
>NW_005291858.1:0-564 GCF_000412655.1 Myotis brandtii
AAACTCTTTCTCATAGCACACAGGGCCCTTGATAATCTGGCCCCAACTTACTTTTCTGTCTCATTCTCTGTAATTTGCACCTCTCAGTAAAGTCTAATTATTTTTGAACAAATCATCCCAGAGAGATAAGTTTTCTGAGGAGCTTTATTTCTATCTTTAAGAATAAGAATTTATTTTGCTTTGTCCCTTAAACAAACTATTCAGAAAATACAGTTATCTTTTTCTGCTATCCCAGTGACATCAGTATCAACATAAAATCCCAGCTGACCAGACACTGAATCTCATTGTTCACAGAGCTTACTTACATTCAATTACCTCATTAATCTCCAGCACATCTGTCAGGTGGGTATTGTCAGATTCATTTTAAGAGTTGAGAACAGACTTGACAGGAAAAGTCAGATAAATTATTGAAGGTGTCCCAGAAGGCAAGTATAAGGTCAAGCCTTAAAGCCATTACCATCTGATTGTAAGTCCTTTCCCACTCTCAGCTGCATGCCATCCCATCATCACTGTGATGGTCTCTGTATACCATAAAGGCACGTGGGGGTGCCCTTCACCCTAACT
>NW_005291859.1:0-564 GCF_000412655.1 Myotis brandtii
GGCAAGTTGGAGATGGTTGGGAAATCTAAAGCACTATTTTCAACAGGACAAGTTTAAGATGATTATGACATAAATATCTATGTGAAATGTAATGAGCAGTTGTTCCTTCACTCTGGACCAATAGGAGAGTTGACAGCTGGAGTTATAAATTTAGAAATCATCAAGGTATAGATGCATTGAAAGACATGGGACTATAGAAGAGGATCTGAGAGAATGTCCAGCATGAAGCCCAGGGCATCTCAACACTGAAATATCAGGCAGATGATGCAGAGCCAGAAAAAGAGGGGGCAGGGAAAACAAAATAGAGCAACACATGAGAAAGAGACTGTACCAGCTATCAAGCTACTCATATGTTCAAATTCAGCCTTGCATATGTACCCTGCTTGTGATGTAGGGCTAAAACCTAGCATTCCTTGCCAGTAGTTCCCTGGGAGGCTGTAGCCCTAGGGGGCGCTAGAGAGAATCTCTGAAACACATGGAATTAAAGAAAGGCCTTGAGTTTTCTTTTCTGTTCAGCACCATCTGGGTTTCCTTTCTTCACCCTGGCTGTAGCAGTACTTTTTC
>NW_005291860.1:0-564 GCF_000412655.1 Myotis brandtii
AACTCTAAACTTGATCTGATAAAGTATTCAAACCTGTTGCCACCACCATGACTGCTCTCTTTCCTTTCATTTACCTCCTAGTCCTCCTGGGGTCTTTGACTCAGAAAATTTGCCACCACACTTGGGCATTATTCTTGACTCTTCTTTCCTTCTCACACCCACAGCTCACCAAGTCCCATTGGTTCTACTGGAATAGCTTAGAATCCCTCCACTTCTCTCAGTCCTCACTGCTACATGCAGATGGAAGCCACGGTAGTCATCACTTACATGTATCACCCTTTCTTATGCTTCTTCATTCCCATCACCCTTAGCCCAAAGTCCAAACTCCTTACTGTAGCTTATAAGACCATCCTTATATTTGCATCTGCCATTTCTCCTCACTCTTCCTCTCCAGTCAACCAGCCATATGTGCTTTTCTCATTTCTTTGAAGGCACCGTATCCTTTCTCTCCTGACTTTCTTATCTACAGTTTCCTTGGCCTGATCATTCTTTTTTTTTAAATACGAATTTTTATTTTTACTTTATTATTATTTTTTTATATTTTTATTGATTTCAGAGGGGAAG
>NW_005291861.1:0-564 GCF_000412655.1 Myotis brandtii
CTGCCAGGACGTGTGCAAACAGGCCTGCTCCCTGCGCCCCCCACGCCACCACCGGGCGCTCCTGTGCGGACTGCAGCCTTCCACCTGCGCCTTCCCTCCGCCAGCTGCCTGCACCCCACCCCCCCCAGCAGTCAGCGCAGCATGTAACCCACGGGACAGGGCACCTTCCCTGCTCAAGGCCCTTGGGGCAAGGCTCTGGGTCCGCTCCTGCCTGCTCTCCCTGACCTCCCTCTGCCCCTCTGCCCTCTGCACCAGCATGCCACGCCCTTTCCTGCCTCAGGCCTTTGAGCCTCCCCCAGAGGCATGACCAACCCCTCACTAGAAATCACTGGGCTCCCTTCGCCCCACTTCTCAGCACCTGCAACCCGCTGTGCACGTGGCAGGGTCCCCCTAAGCGGAAGCTTCCTGAGGGCTGGGCCCTGTCCATGTGGGTGGAGCCACCCACCAGCCCAGTGAATGGAGGCGAGGGGCGCAGGTGGGCTCAGCTCTCCTGACCATGCAGGAGTCAGAGCTGAGGGCAGCCCTGAGCTGTGAGCACGGCGTTCACAGCCACCCAGGCTGCTA
>NW_005291862.1:0-564 GCF_000412655.1 Myotis brandtii
TAGGGTGATAAGTGGCAATAGAATTAGACAAATTAAGTGGTTGCAGAATTTCATAAGTAGCAAGGGCAAACGCTGGTTCACATCGCCAGCATTTGTAAGCAAGAGAGGCAGTCCTGTGATGGAACAAATCCACGGGAATTACAGAAACTTTATTAAACAAATAAGCAAATGCCTCTTCTTCTCCCCTTCCTCTCTGTTCCCTCAACTGAATTCCTATTTCATGCTGTTTTGATTAGTCAGTCATTGAAATTTGTTTCACCCTTAGGGTGAAGTTTGAGGGAGAAAGATGCTGGAATCACTAATTTGTCAAGTGAGTATGAAAGCTTTCTGGAAAATTTCCTCAGGCTAAAAGTACTGAAAAAGAGAAACAGAAAAAAAAAATAGTCCAAAAATAGATAAGCCAAGTGAGAAATACTAGACTTTAGCCTCCAGATAGTCCAAAGAAAAAGTAAGCCTACACACACCAGCACAGCAAGGAGATACTACAAAGGAGATCTGAGAGGGACTGTGTGTGGATCAAAGGAACTGGGTGGGGTAGGGTGAGGGCATGTGTGGGAGGGGTGG
>NW_005291863.1:0-564 GCF_000412655.1 Myotis brandtii
AAAAAAAAAGATAAACAAAAGTAGTTTATTGATCTGTATAATAGCTAAGCCCCCATCCATGAATTATCAGTATCCATGTGTGACCAGGAGGATTCTATCTTCAAAGCCAATGTGGTGAACAGGGAGATTAAGGATCATTCTCATAAAGGTCTGCTGGTTCACAGTGTGAGTAGGTAGAGAAGGGATAGTAGTGGTGCAGGCCAGGTCCTGATTTCTATTAGTTTTCTTTCTGCCATTGGTATGATTTGCTGCAAAAATAAGGGAGTGTTGTGTTATTTGACTTCAGGAGGTAATATATTTGTAGATAAATTTAGTTGCAAGTTAGGTAATAGCTGAGGTATCCTGACTTACAAAACACTAAAAAAGAACAGGTAATAATCAAAATAATAAAATTTTCTGAAAACTGCAACATTTTATGTTAGAAATGTTGAAAACCCCACAATGGCATTTGTGCCGATCCAGCTCAGCCAAGGGTTCGAAAACCTGAGTGAAGGCAGTGACAGATGAAGAAATGACAGACAAAGAGAAAAAGCTAGGTCTAGGTGGATCTTCCTGTGCCTGGCT
>NW_005291864.1:0-564 GCF_000412655.1 Myotis brandtii
AAAAAAGGGAGGGGTGATGAAGTAGAGCACAGAATTTTAGGGCAATGAAACTGCTCTCTTTGATACTGTAACAGTGGATACATGTCACACATTTGTCAAACCCCTTAGAATGTACAAAACCCAGAGTGAACCCAAGTGTAAATTATGGACTCTGTGTGATAATGATGAGTCCCTATAGGTTCATCAGGTGGAAAAAATGTACCACTTTGGTGGAGGATGTTCACTGTGTGGGAGGTGGTTTGGGGTGGGGGTGCCAGGGAGCTGTATGGGAACTCTGTCCTTTCTGCTCAGTTTTGCTGTGAATCTAAAACTCCTCAAGGATAAATCTAGTTTTTAAGAAGGATAATGTGAATCTTAATTATTTTCTTCTCATGAACGTAAGTCCCTTTGCTTAAGCTAGACATCTTAAAATAGATATATTCTGACCTTACAGTAAGGCAGATAGTAACAGAGCATCTAAATCCCCCTCCAGCTCTGGAGACATCAGCGTGGGAGAGGCAGGGCACACTGTCATAAACACCAGTCAGAGGCCAGGCACTGCATTAGCGAAGGCATTTAACTACT
>NW_005291865.1:0-564 GCF_000412655.1 Myotis brandtii
TCCCTTCTGCTGGTCCCTGCCCCCATCCTGTCCATACAAGATTGATAATGAAACCAATACCTTTCACCAGCGTAATTTTCATATTTAATGAGCGTGACTCAAAAACTATTACATTAATTAGTCAAATCCCACAAACCGTTAATGGTGCACACGGTAATTAATATCGTATTCAATTAAAAAATGACCTGTTTCGGGGGCCTCTCCAGGTTGGGGGCGTGGGGGTGTTCGCAGACACGCCGGGGAAGCCCTGTGGTTGTGGCTGCTCTTTCCTTTTCTTTCCCCAGCAGCGCTCCGTGGAGGGGAAGGCGCCAGGAGAGCGTGATCCTCCCTGCGGAGCCACCCGGCCAGGGACTGGCTCCTCTGTTTGGCTGCTCCCCCTCGGGCCCTTCCCCCTCTGCCAAGCCGACAGCCTACTTGCTGTGATTTATGGGAGGACCTGGCACAGGGCTCACAGACTGGAAAATTTCCAGTTTACACAAGAATTCCCTGAAAAATGAGCTTGGTTAATTTATTTCTTTCATTAACGAGTTTGAACTGTGAGATAATCTTTCTGAGTGGCCCCCC
>NW_005291866.1:0-564 GCF_000412655.1 Myotis brandtii
CCCATGTGGCTCTCCACGGGCCCATGTGGCTCTCCACGGCCCCACGTGGCTCTCCACAGCAGAAGGGGTTTTTCAAAGCAATACTCCAGTCCAGTAAATATTTAATCATTAGGGGAATGACGCAAAAGAGTAGAGTCTTCGGAGGAGCAGCCTCCAGCCTTCAAAGGCAGACGAAACATGTGGGTAAATGACTTCAGTCGACAAATACTTGGTGCGCACTTGCAATGCGCCAGGCACGCTTGTGGGTTAAACATGAAAAGGCCCACGAGGAAAATAGATATGAAGTGCCACAAAGTTGCCAATGACAAAAGATGTTCAAGTACCAGGAGAGGCTGCCCAGGGCTGGGGCTGGAAGGACGTGCAAGGAGGGCAGAGTGGGGTGGGGAAGAGCCCAGCAGGCAGACAGGACGGGAAAGGCAGGGAGGCGGAACGCGGTGCGCGCGCCCACCAAGGCCCAGAGAGGAACGTCCGAAGTCTACGTGTTGTATCAGCTTTTTCTGCTCAGAAACATGTGCCCGGGATGCTTCTGAGCTGTTTTTGCAAAACAAAATCGCTTCCCAGATA
>NW_005291867.1:0-564 GCF_000412655.1 Myotis brandtii
CATAGATCTTCACAAAAGCCAAAATCTTACCTGTTGATACAGGAATTCATTCTCTTACAGCAATAAATTCAAAATCATTATAGTTATATAGTAGGCATGTTTTTATTATTGCTTGCCTTTGGGGATAAACCTCTGAAGAATCTAGAAGTTCAAATGTGAATTCAAAAGCACCAGGGATCATTATCACATTCTCAAGTGAGTATTGAGCAGTTCACTTAACACAAATACAAATACAAATAATTTTCAAGAGGTCTGTCAATTTTGAACTAATCAGTATTTTTCTTAATGTCTAGATTTTGGTGCACTTTCCGTTGATATTTATTGGGAGTATAAATAATAAATTGTTTCATAGCTAAATATTGGTTCTCAGTGTGCTTTGATATTTCAGGTTAAGTAATATTAAACTTCAGCTATAAAATGGTAATCTTAGTTTCATTCATTCAACATGTGTTGAATGTGTATTTTATAAGTGTTTTATCATGATATATGTATGATACTCCTTTAGATGCCTTAGGGTGGAATGCCACCTAAAGTTGAATTTTAAATAACACAATTATTTAAAAC
>NW_005291868.1:0-564 GCF_000412655.1 Myotis brandtii
CCTTTTCTTCCTCCTCCTTCTGTTGTTGTTTTGTTTCGTTTCCTTCATTACCTTGTGGCCATATACAAGGTGACCCTAAAGCATTAGTGCAATGCCAGGACAGGGGTGGAGTGGGGCGGGGCCCGGGAGAGGAGGGGAGGGACGGGTACAGATGGACATCTCTCAGGAACCCTTTTCTGACTCAGCATTCACCTCCTGTTTTATTTCTGGGTCTTCCTATGGGAAATGAGACTCGAGAGAGAAAGGAGACCAGCCCCACGATGGATGCTAGGTTTTTAATACAATATTATACTAATGTGTTTCCAGTCTGTGTGCTAGTTTTGTTTTGTTGTTTAAGGTTGTTGACACTGAGGCGGAGTAGTACCTGGATAACTTTTACCTTTAACCCTAGGTTCCCAGGCCAACGGCCACCAGCCACTGCGCTCCCTGCCTTCCGTGCGCCAGGATGTCAGCCGGTACCAGCGGGTGGACGAGGCTCTCCCACCAAGTGAGGACTGTTGGCTAAAGGGCTCCCCTGACCAAGGGGGGCAGGGGTGACAGGACCCTGGGGACCTGAAAGACGGA
>NW_005291869.1:0-564 GCF_000412655.1 Myotis brandtii
TCTCTCTCTCTCTCTCTCTCTCTCTCTCTGTTTTATTGACACGAGGATCACACTTTATTGAAATAATGAGCACATTATATAAACTATTTTGTAAACTGCCTTTTCACTTAACATTATCTCATGCGCATGTACTCATGGTATCAAACACTCTCTGAAAACATGATTATTTTTATGGCTGCGTTATATGAGTGTGTTCTATGTTGGGGGGGACTTACATGATTTCTAATATTATGCCAATCTAAATAATGCATCTGTGAACATTCTGGAACACTTATGTTTGTATATGATTTCTATAAGAAATTTTGCAATTGTCAAAGCTCTCCAAGAAGACCTGGGCTGCTGTGTAATGTAGGGAGCGCCCCGTCACTGGCGGTGTGCAAGAGGACACCGCATAACCACTGGTGCAGGTTTGGCACTGCAGATTTGGGTGGAGAAAAGATAAGACAAACAATTCCAGGCCCCTCTCACCATGCCTGAGATTTGAAGAATGCTTCTCAGATGTGATCTCAGATTCCCTCTCTCCCCTTCCTGGCAGATGATGCCTGGATTTTGAGAGGAAGGGGG
>NW_005291870.1:0-564 GCF_000412655.1 Myotis brandtii
GATGCCTTTTCATAACTTTTCACATTGGTAAGTTAAAGGTAGAGAAAACATGGAAAATGACATTGGGGAGATGGCAAAAACATACATTAGACTGTATGGGACTGATGATAAGTGGAATATTGAAAGAGCTCTGTGGGGCACTTCAGGACAAATGCATGGAAGCAAGCCTGGAAAGATGAATACTTCAGGTTGGAAGTCAATGGGAAATGAGTTGGTCAGGTAGGGTTTTAAGGATTTTAAAGAATAATAGCATAGTAACAGTCTGTTTTATTCTCTTCTAAAAGCATGCATTTGGTAGCATCACTGAGTTATGAAATTACTGAAAAGTTCCCCCTTCCTTCCTTTGTTCCCTCCTTCTTTCCACAAATATTTGTTGAATACTTACTATCTAAAATGCAGTGAGGTGTAAGGCGCTGGAAATAAGTCATTAAGATGAGGACTATACTTGGTTTGATGAGAAAACCTTTAGTGTGGATAATCTCAGAAGAAAACTAACCAGACTGGTGAAGCCACTGTGGAAAACAGTATTGGCGTTTCCTCAAAAAATTAAAAATGGAACTTCCA
>NW_005291871.1:0-564 GCF_000412655.1 Myotis brandtii
TACTTAACTGAAATGAGCGTTTCAGTAAAATGATTTGGTAGCTTAGTGCACGAGTCTTTACTTAGTTTATCACGTCATTCAAACCACTTTAAATTTATTTTTCAATTAATATCAGTTTAAAGATGATATGGTTCAGTAAGATGAATAGACATATATTTAAATAACTAGCCATGAAATAATGCCAATTTTGTTATCCTAGTTAAATCAGAATTAAAGAAAAAATTCTCTCACATTAAAACAAAACATTAAGGTGGAAAGGTCAGTTGATTTTATTATGCTATCCTTCTTAATAGTGAAGGTAAAAATATCTCCCAAGAAAGACAAAACAGCCTACACACCATTTCATAAAACAGTTGTTTAAAACTCAAGTTACAAATTCAACATTAGGTGGCTAATATTGTAATTAGAAGATAGTTAAATCTTAGTTTTAATAGATATGTCCCTTTAAAGAAGAGATTTCTAACATCCTTCAGTGAATGTCAAGGTATTAGGAAGACATGATTATGGATGTCTGATGTCAGCACAGTGTTAAAAAGAAAAGATATGAAACCTTATTTTTAGATA
>NW_005291872.1:0-564 GCF_000412655.1 Myotis brandtii
TCAGCATAAATCAGTAAGCCCTCCACCGCGACATGACCCTTAAGCACAGGCAGTTCGGGAAATTGGTTTCCTGCTGCGTGAGGAGTCACGTAACAGCTCTTCCCTGGCATTGTGTGCCGGCGGCAGCATTGGCGTGAACACGGGGGGAGGTCGGTCTGCTTGTCTTTCACCCCGAGTGTTTCCGAAGTGGTCTTTTAGGAGGGAGAGGGGCAGTTTAAAAAATGAAAACCCAAAATCACAGCTTTCAACCCATCCAGCCCCTTGCCATCAGGACTAGGCTGCATATGCAATATTCATTGATTACAAAAAGCCAACACACCTTTTGGGGAAAATTACATAAGCTCAAAAAGCTCCAGCCAGCCTGGCTGCCCAAATCTGCCCCTACCCCCCGCCCCCCGGAGACCCATGCACCCCCTCCTCTTCCCAGGAGATTTGCACACAGGTGGGAACCGGAGAAAAGCAGGAGCAGGTGCTGAGCTGGCTATAAAGAGAAGTGTCACCTGATAGGAGGAAATAGACTCTGAGACCATGGCCTCTGCCCTCATTTATTTTTGAAACATAAAT
>NW_005291873.1:0-564 GCF_000412655.1 Myotis brandtii
CCTTTGGGAACCCAGGATGAAACAATCCTGTTCCATCTTTGCTGTGTGAAATGCAGGGTTCATCTATTATGTGGATTTGGGACACCCATTCTTGGGGTGGAGCTAACAACTGTCTCTGGCCATAGGGCAAAGCTTTGAGTTAGATAAAATTGGGATTTTGATGAATTAGCACCTCAATGTCAGACCACGTTGTAAGGGGAGATCCAGATGTTTCTTACATGGTCTGATGAGGTGATCTATGAGAACATGAGTTCCTATGTGTGTATGTGTTGAAGTAGGAAGGAAAGTCATGCCTAAAAATATTCTTTCCAATAGTAGGGGCCAGTAAACATTGTGGATTTTTTTGGATTGTGTTTTCCCCAACCTGTTGTGAGAAACTGGATTGAAAATACCTCTTAGCTCTGTTCTGAGTGTGGAAATAAGAGGAAAAAGGTCAGTTGAAGGAGGTTTATGTACCGTTTCAGTGGTGAGGAAATCTTGATGGTTCATAAGGGCTGATTTATACAAGCATTTTTGACAGGCCATTAACCATTCAGCCTGTGTCCTATTAAATAGTTGCCAATG
>NW_005291874.1:0-564 GCF_000412655.1 Myotis brandtii
GACACAGAGACAATCAATAAGGGAGCTGACAGATGAGAGAGTCAAGGACCTGACTCCTCTACGATGGCTGGGAGTCTTCAGAGATTCTGTCCTGGAGGATTGATCATCTTGTCAGACCAGTGCCCAGTGACGGGACCACATTCCCCAGTCTCTCCTTACCCATCAGTGTGTTCAGCGGTTCTGCTCCTACTCCACCGCTGCACTGAGCTTGTGGAGGTGCAGAGATGGTGTCGCCCTCTAGTGTTTAAATCACTGGAAAGCAAGAACATCCCAGTGTGAAGGCACACACTGCCCATCACAGGAGATCTTGGGTTTCAAGTCGGTCAACACTTTGGAGCTGTCTCCCTTGGGAAGGAGGTAAGTGTTTTCTTTGCAAAAGAACAAGGGTGTTTTGGGTCGTCAAATGGTGCGCTGGGGCCGGGTGTAAGTTGCTAAAAAATTACATTTCTCAGCCCCCCTTGCACTTAGGTGTAGCCATTTGGTTAAATTTCAGCCAATAATGTGTAAGCAGAAGTTGCTGAGTAGGGCTTAGAAGGCAGACAGTTGCAGGCAGTTTTATTTTCA
>NW_005291875.1:0-564 GCF_000412655.1 Myotis brandtii
CCTTATTTCTAACAATACTTACTAGTATGTAGACCTGTATGTGTCTCTTTAAGAGCAAAAAGGTTTAATTCATTCTGGCAGTATTATATCTACTGTTCATGAGTTTTTAATCATCTAGAACACATTTAAAGGAAATATGATTTACCTTTTATTCATAAACATTTAGTGGTATCAGATATATGTATGATTCTGATGGTGCATTGTGTATGTATAGGCACAAACGCTGAATAAAACAGTTCTGTATGTGTGCTTGCAGTCTTCTACATCCCTGCCTGCCAGAAAATCCTAGAAGTTTCTGCTCAGCTTCACCCTATGCTCTGGACTAAATATGTCTGATGCTGAGTGGTTTCGGGACTGTTTAACACAGAATTTGGATTAAATGAAAGATGGGTGAGGCAAATGATAGAGCGTGTAATAACAAGTATAAGAGAAGTTGAGATTGAGGTTAGAGGGATTGAAAAAGAGAGGCTTGGTCAGAAACACTAAGCCTACCATTAGTTTGAAATTACTAAAAAATATCCAGGCAGATAGCAGTGGTTCTCAACCTTCCTAATGCCGCGACCC
>NW_005291876.1:0-564 GCF_000412655.1 Myotis brandtii
TAGGCACCTGGGGCTTTCCACCCTGATGACCTTCTGTCCCTAGCCCATCATCCTTACTTTGCTCATCTCTGTCTGCCTACCACAAATAGACAAACTAAACAAAGATGGCTGAAGAAATACTATGACATTTTGTATTAGGATAAACATACTAAAATAAATCAAACTAAAATGATTAAATTCTACTCAGAAAACCTATTTGACCTAAATATGTCAATGTCCAATTAAGGTTAAGGATTCATTGTCAATCCATGTTCTAAATAGTTAATATTTAAAAACTATTATTTAAACAAATTGGTGATCCATCATTCCATGGAGGTCTCTAGATATTTGGTGCTAGCAATACTGAAGTAATCACTAAGTATGGACAGGAAAGCTAAGTAAATTTGTAAAATAAGATTGTTGTCTTCATAATATCTACAATTGCTGAGATGATTTTAACAAGTTTCTGAAGGGAGTAAGAAAAGAGATAAAATTCAAATGTGATCAACTGACATTAATCCTAATGTTCCCTGAGTTGTATTCTATATAATAAAAGCCTAATATGCAAGTCGACTGAAAAGCAGA
>NW_005291877.1:0-564 GCF_000412655.1 Myotis brandtii
GTCATTCGGTTGATTTGCATATTATGCTTTTATTATAGATCATGAGAAAATTATTGAAAATCATATACAGTGTAGCATAATTTGTTACTCTCCCTCCAGTTTATAAAGCAGTGCTTGCCCAACTCATAGAACTCTGTTAGAATCATAGGTTCATAGGTAAGAATAGTTTCTCACCTTTAATCCCTTACTCTATGCTGAGGTCTTTTCTAGATCATCCTAAGTAGCTATTTTTTAGTCTTTACGTGGACTTCTCCAGTGTCAAGGATATTCCATTAAAACTTGAAGCAGCCCTATTGATTGTTCATTCCTCATATCTGCCTTCCACTATTACTCATTCTTTGGCCCTTGTTATTTTCTCTGGAGTATCAGAGGATATACCTGTAAATGTCTGAGAAAAACTATTATGCCTTCCCCCACACTGCAGATCATCTCAACCTTCTTATTGTTCTTAAGGTCTTTCTTCTTGAATGAGAAGAAAGTAAAATTGGAGCAAGGATTTGTTTATTTTATTATCATACAAAGATGGAATATAAAACAGTATTTAAAACACACTATAGATACAGA
>NW_005291878.1:0-564 GCF_000412655.1 Myotis brandtii
GGTTCCTTCTGACTAAGCGACAGCCTCTCCCAATGCCTGGCCCCAGCCCTCCCCTAAGGCCCCATCCCACTGTAGAGACCCCCCAAGCTCCCATGGAACCTTAGGCTCTGCCTTTCCACACACTGGCCCTTCTCTTTCCATGTTCCCTGGCTGACGGTACTGGCCCTAACCTAGAGCTGCCCTCTGTGGAAACCTCCCCCCACCTCCCCCGGGGGCCTCGCTCAGGGCCTTCCTAGCTCCCTGGAGCCAGACAGTAGCTGTCATGTTTGTCCTCAGGGCTAGACTTCAGGGCGTGCAACACAGCACACTCCTGTGCCCCACGCTGGAGTCAAAGGTCAGGAGGCAGCCAGTGCCTGGGCTGGGCAGAGTCCAAGGAGCTCTGTGCACCCTCATGCCTGGCAGGGGCACCCAGGAACCCACTGCCCACCCTGCACCAGCCGGGCTCTGAGGGATGGCGGGTGAGTACAAGGCCTGCATGGAGCCACTGCTGTCCCCTCTAATACTGGCTGTTGGTCTGTGGCAAGGAGGGGACCCCACACAGTGGCCTCCTGAGTGGTTTATCAA
>NW_005291879.1:0-564 GCF_000412655.1 Myotis brandtii
TAAGCTTTTTACACATAATAGCAGAGTTCCTATTGTATCTAAAGTGCTAACAAGCTCTAATAATCAAGATGGGCAGCATGTTACTTGAGAACAGTCAACACTTGTGCATTTTCAAATGTGGTTTCCTAAGATAATTTCTGTCCAAGTGAATCTAGCCATGCTTTTTAATAACGCTTTAGGTCACTCCAAGCTTGGCAATTAACATCTGGCATAAACAATAATAAAACTATCACAACTTGATAAATAACAAATACAACATTGTAGGCCATAACCATACACAGCAGAAGGAAAAGGTAGTGGTGACGAATCAGTAGCTGTTACAATTAACAGAGCACATGCCTCCATGCAGTTCCTTCCAGAGTATTTGGTGCACTCAGTCCTGACACGCAGTGTTTGAAGCAGGGCACAATGTCTGCAGAATCATGTAATAATTTCTAACACACTGAAAACATGTCAGTAGAAAATGGTGAGTTGATTTTTATTAATGCATTAAATCCTGTGGAGTTATCACCAACCCCTTAGTATAAAATCTGTTCAACTTATATTAGATAACTCTGTGTGCTT
>NW_005291880.1:0-565 GCF_000412655.1 Myotis brandtii
GAGCTCCAGCACCTGCCACAATCTTCGTCTGGAGATTTGGGAGGATTTAGTGGAAATGGTACATACTCCAGTCTCATCAGCAACATCCATTTTAGGATCTGACTCTTACAATGCTGAGTCTTGGGGGGTTTTGTTTTATTTTTCTGACTCTGCCACCCACCCCCCAAATCTGGAATGCCTTCTCCAGAGAATACTTTTCTATCCTCTCCAAATCCCATCTTCAAGCCTGACACACCCAGCTCCCCATGGCTCACAGCTGTGTCTTTTACTAGGCAATGCCCTTGGCAGAGAACTGCCTGGCCCAAGAATAAGGCCTCTCCAGGGGGTGGCTCACGGCCAATGGCTGGCTAACCCAGCGACGTAAAGGTCAGGTTCCCTTGCTTCAGTTGCAAATAATTCTGAAAGCTCGTCCCAGCTCCAGAGCTCCCTGTACTATTGTCTAAGGCCTCCGTTACAACCATATTGGGGGTCAGTTTCTCCCTCTGACCAGTCATATAGGTGTCTACAGAAGCAACCCAAAGAAACACGCAATTCTCTGCTCCCAGGGAACCCAATCTAAGCCACA
>NW_005291881.1:0-565 GCF_000412655.1 Myotis brandtii
GAGAGAGAGAGAGAGAGACCACAGTGGTTAAGGGCCCTGACCCAAGTCAGTGAGCCCCAGTTCACATCCTGCCTCTGCCACTTCCTTGCTGTGTGACCTTGAGCAGATTCACTTTTGTGTGACCTTGAGCAGATTCACTGCCTCCATTTCCTCATCTTTAAATAATAGGCCTCACTTCATAGGGTCATTCGGAGGAAATGAGCTATGGAGAGAGCTCCACCTCGCAGGAAGTGCCAGATAAAGTGTTGGCTGTTATTATTATGTAAAAAGCAAACTTACCAAATTCAAAAGTGAACACATGGGTTGCCCCCAAACAAGAGAGTGGTCCACCGCTGTTGTAAGTGGCCATGCACTGCACCTGTGTGACCCTTCGGAGGAAGAGCAATAGATACACTGACACTTTATTTTTGTGTAGCTTGCCCTTCCATTGGCTATGATTGAACTACACCTTGAGTCTTCATTAGCTAGTGCCAAGTACAATGTTTCCAATCCTCAGTGCTGCCTCCTGGGCAGAGACCTCTCATACCCCCTCATCTGGAGGCTTTTAGCTACTCCCATCTGATAG
>NW_005291882.1:0-565 GCF_000412655.1 Myotis brandtii
CAACACAGACATCGCTTTCCTTTCTTCAGAGTTCATCCCGGGCCCACTTCCTCTAGAAAGCTGTCCCGAGCATGGCAACTAGAGTAATTTCAATCCCTCTCGAACTCCTCTAACACTGTCCGTAGCACGTGATATTTAACAAGTACAAATTTATGTTCCTGGTCACATTTTCATGTGTGCATGCCTGGCCTTGGCAGATTCCGCTGTTGGACATGCTCCAGTAGCCTGTCTCATACAGTCTTGCATATCCCAGGCCTGGTGACGTCATTTATGCAAGTACTAGGGGGCCAGTAAATATTTATTTAAGGGGAAGAAAAGGATGTACCTCCTTCAAATTAGGTGAGAAATGTTATTGTCTAACTGCTCCATACCTTTTCAAGGTGCTTACCTTGAACTACCCATGCTTCCTGGTACTAGAAATAGCAGAGGCTTAGTACTTAAAACATAAATACAGCCCGGCTGGTTTCGCTCAAGGGTTGAGTGTCGATCTAAGAACCAGGAGGTCACATGCCCCGGTTACGGGCTCAAAGTAGGGGGTGTGCAGGAGGCAGCCGATCAATGGTTC
>NW_005291883.1:0-565 GCF_000412655.1 Myotis brandtii
GCTGCTCAACCACTGAGCAACACCAGCTGGGCAATTGAGCTCTTTTACTATACCACACAATATGCTAGGGCTTACTAGCTAAAGATGATTGAGACATGGCTTCTGACCTTGAGCAGGTCACAGCAGACTAACAAATAATTTATCTTTTCACAATTTTCAAATAACTTTAATGATATAACCTTTTAATTATACTAGTAAATGTACACCAACCACCCACCTTGCTCAGTTTTCTGTGATCCATGACATTTCCCCTAAATCAGGCAACAACTATACATTTGGTATTTATTGCTTTAGGTGAAGCTTATTCTCCCTGCAGAAAAGCAAGGAAAAGGCAATTACATTGCAGGAGTCTAGACATTGGGATCAGTGGAAGGAACTCAAGATAGAAGACAAATTTGGAAGGATTTAGAGGACAGAAATTTGGAAAGACCATTTCTCAGCTAGGGTAGAGGGAAACCAGGTGAAAATTGATGGTCTGATACTGAAGAAGCGTGGGTTAAGACTTGAACATGAATATGAATACAAGAACTGCAAAGACCAAAGCAGGAAAGGAGTCAGCTTTAAG
>NW_005291884.1:0-565 GCF_000412655.1 Myotis brandtii
AAGGGAGCATGTGTGGAGGTGCCCAAGGAACCTGGAGGCTGGAACTGACCGCTGTTGCCAAGACAACATGGGCAGGACGTCAAGCAGCAGGAAAGAGGTCCCTTCCCTCTTCCTCCCGTCTTTCCCTAGTTGGGTGGGCCAAGGAGTCCGGATGTGGTTTTCCCAGTCCCAGCCTCAGAGCAGGTAGAGGGGTGGGCTTGACACTGAGAGACACGAGGCCCGTGACCACCAGGCCACGTGTAAGGCCAGAGAGCAGTTACAATGCTGCATCTCATTCAGGACTCTTAGTTGCAAGCAACAGAAGCCAAGTCTGGCCGGTGGAAGCTGAAAAGGAAGTTACAAAGGCTCTCGGGCATCTCATAGAACTGGCTTGAGAACCGACATTAGAACTTGGGCCGGAACCACAGGCAGCATCCCAGGCCCTTCTAGACCAGAGACGACACCGCTGCTGTGTGGCATCGGACGTTGCTGCCATGGTGACAGGGTCTGTTGTTTTCCAGGAAGGGCTTCTTCTTGGAAATCTTCTTCCGCCCATGCCTCCTGCTTGGATGCCGATTCCCATAAA
>NW_005291885.1:0-565 GCF_000412655.1 Myotis brandtii
CAGCCACTTTGGACTCAGGTGGCTGCCTGGGTCCCTGGATGATGCTATGGAGCATAGCTATTGACCCACCATGGACTGCCAGCTACCTCTGAACTGATGTGCAAAAACAAACAAATGAACACCACTTTCACTTTACTGCATCTTTAGTTCTCTTTCTACAGGACCGTCACCTGTACCACAATAGAGGATTTTATCCATCCAACACTCTTGCATATGCAGGAAAACACGGATAATCTTGAACTAATGCAAATGAGGAAATTCCAGTTTGTAGATGGAATTGACAACCATGATATCTTGTGAAGTAAACATGATAAGTCAGTGCTGAGATGTTAAATGATGAGAAAGAGAAAAATACAGAAAAACTAATTGGAACCAATTCTATAGGAGGCTACTTTGTCTGTTGTTGGTTTATTGTTCTGTTCAGTGACAAATGAAGCTGCAGCATTGAACTCTTTCTCTCCCTCTCATGTTATTCATAATCACCCTTAAATTTCCTATGAATTACTAGTCCAGAACAATTTTAAATATCAGTAAATATTGTGCCTAAAATAATAAAGAAAAAAAA
>NW_005291886.1:0-565 GCF_000412655.1 Myotis brandtii
TATTCCATAATTTACATGTTTCTGACTGGTCATCTACTTAGTTTGATTATCAAGATTTAACATTATAATCAGTCAACCCTGTAGGTTTCTGACCCTGAATAAAAGGTAGATTTGTAAGCCAACTAGACTTCTGCTGATGGAGACTTTGTCCATTTGCACATGTTCTGCTTGAGTAGTGGATGTGGTCCAGGTAATGAGCAGTGAAGAACAGAGGTTTATTAGGCAAAATGTAGAGCAGCCTAAGATCATCTTTAACACTGTGTTTGCTGAGTCTTCGGTGTAAGTTCATTTAACAAATATTAATCGCGCACGTATTACATACCAGGTTCTCGGCAAACAAAACAGATTTAGCCCCTGTCCTCCTGGAGCTCACAGTTAAGCTGTGACACAGACACATACCACTATCTATACAATTACACATTGTGACATGGAAGGACTCTGAAGGATAGGAACAGGGTGCCATGAGATGCAATAGGGAAGACTTCCTTTGTTTTTGTTTGTTTCCATTTTATTGAATTTATTGGGCTGACACTGGCTAACAAAATTATATAGGTTTCAGGTGCAC
>NW_005291887.1:0-565 GCF_000412655.1 Myotis brandtii
AGAATATGCGGTGGCTGCCTACTCCCTCCTGGATCCAATCCACATCCCCGCACTGTATGTTTGAGGCCCCGTTTACTGGCCCTGGCTCACCGCTACATGTTCTACAGTTGAAGCTTGGGTGGGGAGGTGGGGAAGTCGGAGAGATATGGGTCAGGAAATTCTCACAAGCCAGTAAATGAATTTGTACTTTATCCTAGGGGTAAGGAAAAACAATTGTGTGGATTTTAAACCCAGGATTTTAAACAGCTTGAATTTTTATGGCTATTAAACTTGAATCTGCTTTTGTAAGACTTGGCATACAATTTTTGTGTGCTGTATTGCATTTAAGCACATAATATGAGGTGAGAAAAATGGCAGATGAGTGTCTGGACTTGACTTTTCTCAAGGAAGTCTAGCTAGTACTGTTCGAAGCCGCAAAGCATTGTGAAAAAAGAAGGTACGCCAGGAGTCAATTCCTGGGTGACAGCAGTAACAAAAAATGCCAAGAGAGGGGAGGAGGCGGTGGTCTCCCCAGGCACTGTCAGGGAACAGTAGAGACAACAAAGGGGTCCCATGAGGTCACTGG
>NW_005291888.1:0-565 GCF_000412655.1 Myotis brandtii
TATATATATATATATTTTAAAGAACCATAAGGCAATAATACAAACAACTCTACCCACATAAATTTGACAATTTAGGCAAAATGGACCAATTCCTCAAAATACACAAAGTACCACAATTGACATTTATAAAACAGCTCATTTAAACAGCCCTATAAATATTATGAAATCAAATTCATAATTTAAGAATTTCTTCCAAAGAAATAATCAGTCCCCAAGAATTTTACCAATAGCTATGAGATTTAATTGTACACAACCCATGCTGGAAAGTGGAAGGACAGGGGGCAGGGAGTAACATTTCCTAACTCATCTTATGAAGCTCATATTATTATCCTGATACTAAGGCAAAGCCAGACAAAAAGAAAAATTTAGACCAACATCCCTCATGAAAATAGATGCAAAAGTTCTTAGCATAACATTAGCAAACACAATTCAGCAATATATAAAAAGAATAATATGGCAAAAAGTAAGCAGGATTTATTCTAGAGATGCAAAACTGTTTCAGTACCCCAAAATCAATTAATGTAGTCCACTAAAATACTAGGCTATGGAAGCAGAAAGAGCATCT
>NW_005291889.1:0-565 GCF_000412655.1 Myotis brandtii
AATAATCTGAACAATAAAGATTTATTAAAAAAAGAACAAACTTAAAATTTATCAATACCATTGAATTTATCTATGTTCTCCCATTTTATCCATTTCTATCTCCTCTTCTTAGAAGTAACTACTATTTAGATTTGTATTTTTACTGAAAATCCCTTTCTTTAAAAAAATATAGTTTGTATTCCAATTGTACAGAACCCTAAACTGAACTTGGTTTTGTTTTTTCTTTCCTTTTTTTGCTGGTTTTAGAGTCTTATAAAAAATGCTATACACTGTGTGTTGTCTTCTGTGATTTGCTTTTTTCATGTTGTTACACAAATTGTTCTTTATATTGATTTATTGGAATAGACCCTTATTGGCTAAATGTGTTGCAAATATCTTCTCCCAGTTTGTGGCTTGTGCTTTACTCTTTTAATTATTTCATTTGATTAATGGAGGTTTTAAAATTTTAGTGTGGTTGTAATTATTACCTTTTCTTTTATAGTTAATTAGAGGCCCGGTGCATGCAATTTGTGCATGGGTGCGGTGCCTAGGCCTGGCTGGCGATTGAAGCGTGAGCATCTGGCAT
>NW_005291890.1:0-565 GCF_000412655.1 Myotis brandtii
ATTTTAGAGCCACATATGAGTTGACCTCCAGACTCTTCAGTAAGGAAATCAGGGTTAAAGAAGTGAGTCACATGCTCAGGGTCACACGGCAGGAATTGGAACTTGACTTTTCTGGCTCAGGGCTCATTCTTCTGCCTCCAGATATAGATGGTAAAAAGCCTTCCAGATTGGCTCCTGTTACGGATTTTCATTATGAATCACTATGTAGTTGGTAAGAGAAACACTCTCAAACTGGGCCAAGTAAAGATGAAGTTATTTTTTAAGAAAATAGAAAAATTCTGGGCGAGCCGGTCACAGGAAATTCAGCCAAACCTCAGCTGCCTAGAGAATTCAAAAATTCTCCATCTGCTTTGCTTTGTTTCTGACCTGTTTCCTTCATTATCCTTTGTGTGGACTGGTTCCCTCTTCGAGGATTTGAACCTTTGCCTCCCATAACTCAAGGACAGCGTAAGGCTTTTATTTCCATTGTGCCTGCTCTGAACTCCCTCAGCATCATGGTATGTCCCAAATATATTTGACTCAGTTTATGTCTTAAATGCATTCTCTGAAAACACTAAATATGATC
>NW_005291891.1:0-565 GCF_000412655.1 Myotis brandtii
AGCAGACTGGCTCTTGCTGCGGGGTGAGGGGAAGGGTGAACTAGAGTGGCTGCTTAATGAGTATGGGGTTTCCTTTGAAGGTGACGAGAATGGTTTGGAGCTAGATTGAGGTGATGGTTGCACAGCATCATGAATGTGCCACATGCCACTGAATTTTTCATTTTGAAGTGCTTACTGCTGTGACATGCGAATTTCACCTCAATTTTTTTTAAAAAGTCTATAACCTAAAATGGTCCCTTAATAAGCTCGACTACTGGAGGGAAAAGAGCCAACAAGTGCCCCAAACATCCTCTGCCAACCGGATGATCTCGGGGGACAAATAAAACCACCAAACAAACATTGAAAGGTCTCGAATTTGGCTGGTTTTCTTTCCTAACCGGAATTAAAACAAACAAACAAATCACGCCAGAGCAGACTCAGGCAGGGTTGGCCAGCGACCTTCTCCCTTTCAGATGGCTCTGTTTTCTCCTCATAACTGTGGTGGTGCCAAATGATTCATGTATTAGAGTTTCTAAGACATTCCAGAGCAGTTTGTTGGGGATGAGACTGAAGAATTGCTAATAAT
>NW_005291892.1:0-565 GCF_000412655.1 Myotis brandtii
ACCAATAAATTTAATAAAAAATCAAAATAAAAATGTTTCAAATTTTAAATTAAAATTTATTAAAGTTAAAAATTCAGTTTCTCAGTCACCACGTTTTAATTATTTAATAACCAAACACATGTAGTTCATGGCGACTCTATTAGACAAGAAAAATGCAGCTCATCCCCTTACAAGTTTGTCTTTCTTTAACATTTCTCCATCATGGAGCAGTTTTTGCTAATCATAATACAGACCAGGGAAGAGAAATGTGCAAAATCTCCCAGGACAAAAAGATCTTTCAAGTCATTAGGAATAAGTAGCTAAAAACATCTTGACTACACACGTTGTCAGCTATTTTAAGGCACTTGATGACAACCTGAAGGGTACAAAGGAGTCAACTAATATTACTCTGTTTCGCTTTCACCACTACACTATTCACTTGAAAATACAAAATGATGTTTTTATAAAAGGGGGAAATCAAAGAATGTTAATATTGAATCATATGTGCCCTGGCCAGTGTGACTCAGTTGATTGGGTGTCGTGCACCAAAAGGTTGCCGGTTCCATTCCCAATTAGGGCACATGCC
>NW_005291893.1:0-565 GCF_000412655.1 Myotis brandtii
AGTTATTTTGTCTAATTCATAGAAACAAACATAGAAATTCAAACAAAATGAAAAAAGAATCTCTATGAAATAAAGAAACTAATAAAATGATCATAAAAGGTCTAATGATTCAGAGATAAGTAAAGAATTTTAAAAAATGGTCTTAAAGATGCTCACCAAACTTGACATTGGAATAGAGCAAATTGGAGAGAACGTCAATATAGAGTTAGAAAGTATCCGAAGAAATGAAGCATACCTGAATAATAAAATAAATGAAATAAAAACACACTACAAGAAATCAACATCACATTAGCTAATAAAGAAGAATGAATCAGTGGCCTGGAACACATATGAGTAGAAATCAACCAATCAGAACAGGAAAACAATTATAAAGATGAGGATAGCTTAATAACTCTTAGGAAACATCAAGTGCACAAACACGCACATTATTGAAATACCAGAAGGAGAAGAAAGAGAAAAAGGAACAGAAACCTGGAAAGGAAGCACATCAAGATTAAGAAGCACAAAGAATTGCAAACAAGTTAAATCCAAAGAGACCCACACCCAGATGTATTATAATTAATAT
>NW_005291894.1:0-565 GCF_000412655.1 Myotis brandtii
ATGTGGAGCTGAGCCTCACATCCTATAATCCTGCAGACTGCCTTCTGAGTCCCTTTTGGATTTTTAAAGACGCCTGTGATTACATTGGACCCACCTGAATAATTCAGGATCCTCGCCCTCTTTTAAGGTCAGCTGACTGGCATCCTTAATTCTATTTGCAACCTTCACTTTCCTTTGGCAGGTAACTGCACACATTCACGGGTGTCAGGGATTTGGAAGCAGCCATCTCTGGGGGAGCCCCTATTCTGCCCCTCATACAGGTAATTCTGTTTTTGTCCATATTGAGTTTGATGTATAATTATCCTGCAGGTGACACACGGTCAGATATTAAGGGGAATTGCAGCACTGCTCTCTCCCTTGGTTTTCAAGGCAGGCCCTTTCATCCCAGCTGAGGCCCATCAAAGCACTCTCCTGTATTGCTCTATGAATATGAAGGTAAAAGTGGATTTCTACCAAGAGCTTTAGCAAACTTTGCCTGTGTCCACCTGATAGACTCCCAGAGTTTGGTTATTTATGAAACCATCTGCATTGCCCTGGCTGGTTTGGCTCAATGGATAGAGCGTCG
>NW_005291895.1:0-565 GCF_000412655.1 Myotis brandtii
TGTTGTTAATACTCATCCAAGGATATTTTTTCCATTGTTTTTTATCGACAGTGGAAAGGAGGGAGGTAGGGGGAGAGAGAGAATGAATGAGAGAGGGAGAGAGAAACTTTGATGTGAAAGACATTGATTGGCTTCTTCCCACAGGGTTGGGGATTGAACCTTCAACCCTTTGGTGTATGGGCCAATGCTCTTACCACTGAACAACACCAGCCATGGCCAAATGGTTCATTCTTTTTTAAAAAATCACCTGTATTTTAAAATGCTTTTGAATGAGTCAGTATATGTATGCATCAATTATATATTCTGATCAAGTTTTTTTTTCCAGTCATGCGACTTCATTTGGGTAGCCTAAGAAACCAGTACATTTTATTCTTCACTTTAACATAATTTCTGCATTCCATGGGAGGGTTTCATTTTCTCACTTTTATGAAAAACTATTTAAATAAATGTATATCATGTATTCAACATAATGTGAAAACCATTTCCATATATGCATCATGATAAATCAGTAGTTCCCTTGTAAATAATTTTTTTATTCATTCACTGTGAAAGGAACTTTAAAGGT
>NW_005291896.1:0-565 GCF_000412655.1 Myotis brandtii
CCCATCAGATTATTTTTAAAGACATTGCAGTTTGGCATCCAGAATTCTAGTCTTGACACACTGATCTCAGTTCTCATATTTTTCTTGGGGGAATTGCCTCCACTCTCATATATTAAACAGCCTTTGCATGCTTAATTGCCTAAATCTATTATTGCCAGCTTTATTTTTTTTTTACCTTTATTTCAAACACATCTATCAAATCACCTGTTGGCATTTTCCACTTGCTTGAGGTCTGGGCATAGCAAACTCACAGCATCCAAATCTGTGCACATCATTCTCTCTGAACTTGCTTTTAGTGTAATTTGTGTCTCAGTGTTAATATCTTCCATCCAGACATTGAAGCTATATCCTGAGGGTCATGACTTTATCCTTCTTCCCTGGAGCACATACTAATCAACCCTAAAATTCTAAATAGCATATCCTCTATTTTATTCTAATCTATTCATCATTTTCTAATCCTCCTATCACAACCCTAGTTTATTTCCTCAGAGGTTCTTCTTAGACTTATATAATAAGCCACTTAACTGGTTTGTCTGCTTTGAAATTTGTCTTCCTTAAATCCTTT
>NW_005291897.1:0-565 GCF_000412655.1 Myotis brandtii
TTGGTGGCGTGAAAACAGGGAGGGAGTCTCCTAGAAAGAAGGAACAACATGAACAAGACAACGAAGATCAACTTTCAGCCCTGAGTTACATGGCTCAGCTGGGTCCTCCTGGTGACGGAACCCTCAGGAGGAAAGAAGGTCGCCAAGAAGAGGAAGGCTGTCCTATCTGGGCCGGTGGCAGGTGCCCCACCCCCACCCGCTTCCTGTAATTGCTGCTTCACCCAGCCGGGGGCAGGGGCTGCTCCTCCAGGCTCCTCCCTGCCGCCTTGCACACAGGAGTCACTAAGTTTTGCTAAATCATAATGATCCTTGCCACATGCATCGTGTGTACGGCCCTCACAGCAGGCCTGTGACGCATGGCCACTAGCATTCCCACTTACCAGAGGAAACACAGGTACAGAGTGACCTCAGAAACAGCCAGTCACACAAAGCTAGTAAATGGCTTTGGGGGCCTAAAAGCTCAGTCACAGATGAAGCGTTTTGTCAATGATAGTACAAAGATGGTGGTGACAATGGCTGGCAATGATGATCCTGAGGAGGAGGAGGAGGAGGAGGAGAGCTAAGC
>NW_005291898.1:0-565 GCF_000412655.1 Myotis brandtii
CAGTAACTGCATTCTCTGTAACTGCCAACTGGTATCATTTCCCTGATATACACGGTGATTTTATATTTTAAAGATCTATAACATTTTCTTCAAAAGCCATTATTCACTATTATTTTAATGTCTTTGTACCACTTTACACATCTGAACATATTTATGTGGTTATAAAGTATATGTTATTCCATCATGTATGCCAAGTATACATCTTTGCATTATGTTTATTTCAAATAAGCACAGGGGACTTGAACAGGAGTGGCCCATGGGTGGAAAGCAAAACTAAGAAAGCATGGCAGCCTGCAAACCAGGTGAGGAAAGACCATCAGGGAGAGGCATCCTTTCCAGTCACCTCCCCTGGATGGACCATAATTCACTTCTCTTTTCCACACTGGTGTTCATTTAAGTTGCGTCTGATTTTTAACTATAATGTTGTAAATAAAATCTTTGCATCTATTTTTTTTAATTCATTGCTATTGTTTCATTAAGATAAATTTCCAGGTAGGAATTACTTGGTCAAAGATCATGAACATTTATAAGATTCTTGACAGTACTCCATTGCTTTAAAAAAAAA
>NW_005291899.1:0-565 GCF_000412655.1 Myotis brandtii
TGGCTAATTGTCCACCAAAACATCATGGTCCTCCTTCTGTTATTATTCTCAGGAGGCATCTGCCCCTTCACATCCGAGTACAGCCATATGAACAGTTCTTGCCAAAGGAGTATGAGCGGAAGTGAAGCATCCCTCCTGGCAAGGGATCCCAGGAAGCCGGTGTGCCCTCTCCAGCGCATCTGACTGCCTTGGCTGCCTGGAGACAGAGGACTCAGGGGTCCTCGCAGATGGAGGGAACCTGCGTGCTGCAACGTCCAGTAGAGGGGAAAATGAACTTCTATCTGTTTCATTTGCATTGGGCTTTGTTAGTGTGCTAGATTATTTAATTCCTTCCCTCCCGATATCTACGCCCCTGTGCGATGTGACTGCAGTGCCTTCGAAAGAAAAAGCTCTATTTCCTCCCTACACTCCCTTCACCAAATAAAGGGAAATTGTTTTTCACACTCTACTCCACTCACACCAATACTTCACTTCTGACACCAAATGTGCGTGGTTTTTCCCCACACTAAGCAATTCTACAGTTCTCTGTGGACACCAACTGGGTGTCCTACAATTCAACTAAATC
>NW_005291900.1:0-565 GCF_000412655.1 Myotis brandtii
TGGCCAGGCCAGAGTGGGTCCTTGATCGCACCAGCACAGCAGTGGCCCCACGAGTCCCAGCCCAGCCCAGCCCAGTCCAGGTGTGGCCGTGTGATAATTTCTCAATGTCCCGCTCAGGGCCAGTGCAAGTCCTTCCCTTTCCGCCCACCGCAGGAGGACTGGGAGGCGACGGCGGAGTCCCAGGAGGCAAGAAGCCGGGTGCCCAAGTCACTGCCTGAAGGAAGCTGTTTCCTGGGAGAAACGTCCTCCTTGAACTGTTAGGAAATACCCTGTGGGAGCTGCTGTGGTCCAGCAGCTAGTATTTCTCTGACCAACGGACCTGCATTTGGGGAGGAGGATCACAGGCCTTACCTGGGAGAACTCCGTGGGAATCACGGGGCTCAGGGCCAGGCACATGCGGACACGGAGGGTTCTTCCTGTTAGCAGTCCTGCCCCAGAGAGAGATGAATTAGAGTCAGACATCATGAGGCAGAGAGAACCCATGCACTTAGCTCAGATGCAAACATGCGGCTGTTAGCAAACATCTATGTATTCAGTAAGCACATTTATTGAGCATCTCCTCCTT
>NW_005291901.1:0-565 GCF_000412655.1 Myotis brandtii
CATGCCCAGGTTGTGGGCTCAATCCCCAGTGCGGGGCACATTTACAAGATGAATGTTTTAAAAAAATACCTAAGATCTATCCAGGTTCTGGCAGGAATCTTCCCACTTCTGCTAATGGCAACTATAAGAATAAACAAAACCTTTCATTATTTTTGTTTCAAATAATGTGAAATTGTGGGGGTACACCCACACCAGCAGAATCCATGGTAGGGGAAATGACAACTGTGTGCAGAGGAGAGGATGCAAAAGGGAAGAATAGGGGGAGAGTGGGAGTGAAGGACCCAGAAAACCCCAGCTAAAGGCATTCACCACCAGCTAAAAAGTGGCTCACCCTTTGTGGGAACCTCTCTGGGCAGTTTTCAAAATGAATAGGGTAGAGCAGGAAGCCCTGGGAAAGCAGAGGGGGGAAAAAGGCATGGAAAGCAAAGAAACCGCCCATTCCAATAGCAGTAGCAGAAGATAGCTTCTGCTGAGAAACCAGGAAGGTTAAGTCCCCTACCTTCACAGGACCCTGCTACTAGTAGATAATTCAGGAAAACACAAATAATTCATATAGAAACAACAA
>NW_005291902.1:0-565 GCF_000412655.1 Myotis brandtii
GGGGGGGGGAGTTGCTTTCAGGTGCCTCTTTCATCAAATCTTACTACATTTCCAGAGCGATTTGCACAAGGCGATTTCCCCCTTTTCCAGAGGACTCCATGCTCGCTTCTACAATACATTCTGGCTGTGACGAACAGAGGAGAAAGCACTGCAGCTGTGTCAGTGAAGGCCAAGTGTGTGGGGAGTGGGGAGGGGGTGGCAGAAATTTCTGCGGGATTCTGAGATCAGGCCGATACCAATGACATTAAACAAACAATTGATAATTTCTCGCCCCAGCTGAGCCATTGATATTATTACAAGTTGGCCATCGGGGATTTTTATACTTCGTTTCAGATAAACCCAGCTATTTTCCTCTGGCAGTCATCAGCATCTGGCACCAGAATTCTACCCTCAACAACGGGTCAAGTTGAGATCTGGTCTCAAATGAAAAACAACTAGCAAGTAGAAAGTCAGAATTAGAAACAGTGGCTACAGAGACAGACTGTATGGATTTGAAATCTGGATCTTCTACTGAATGAGCGACATGGGCTGAGTTCAACCCCTCTGAGCCTGTTATTCCATCTAT
>NW_005291903.1:0-565 GCF_000412655.1 Myotis brandtii
AGCAAGGGGAGACCCAGGACAGAGGCAGGCCACTCCAGCTTGGGAGGTGCAGGCTTAACAAGCAGGGAACTTACATACCAGGGTGGTCATGGGTGCTGCAAGGCAGCCCATCACACCTGCCTGCCAGAAGCTTCAGGTTTTTACAGAGGCCCGTGTTTAGTCAGGAATACGACCCAGATGGTCTCAACAACACATGGCGATCTCAAGGCTGTGTCCTTGGAAATAGCTCCACCACGGGAATGCTGGGCAGAATATACATTCCAAGGACAGGGCGAGGGGAGAGGGCGGGGGAGGTAGGTAAGGACCAGATGCCCAGGTCCCCTCTGGGGTCAACCGGTGATCACATCCTCTGGATCACCTCCTCCCACAACTGGGGAATTCTGGGAATCTCTATACAACATTCACTTCACAGTTAATCCACCAGGGAGGAAGGAAAGAGACCTGGAGTATTTATACACCAATTCCCATTAGCCGAGGACCGCCACAAGGGAGGAGGTATTAATACGACCCTGCCAGCCTGCCAGGTGGGCTAAAGGCTCCAATGTCCAAAGCATTTAGAAAAAAA
>NW_005291904.1:0-565 GCF_000412655.1 Myotis brandtii
ATATTCTTTAAATTTTAATGTACAGAATTAATACCTGCAAGAAGACTTCAGTGAGATTGAAGAATAGGAAGCACAAAAACTTTCTTCCTCCATGGAGATGCTAACTTACCAACAATTACTGACCCAATTATCTCCTAAAGTACTTCAGAAGCCACTTCAAAGACCACAATATCCACCAGAAAGCATAAAATAAAAATATCATAACGAAGAGGGGGGAAAGTTACCTACACTTACCCACAATAACTGCTCACCCTTTCTGACACATTACAAAATATCTGTGGGATAACTCCCAATTCTCAGTTTCTCCCAGAAGAGAAATAAGTGAGTGTACTGGGTTTCCATTTGTCTGAATTTTTTGTAAATACCTGAGAGATTTTTTTTGTTTTTGAATAAAACAGATTTCTGTAGAAATGAAATATACTGAGCATACATTGTGGTGGACTACTAAGTAAAAAAGTTAGTAATTGTTCAAGCACCAGAAAGACTGCAATGCTGAAGAAGGACATCAGGAATGGGAAGATATCATGAGCTCTAAATAAAAGCAAAATATGTTTTAAACTGGGAA
>NW_005291905.1:0-565 GCF_000412655.1 Myotis brandtii
ACTCTATTTCTAAATAGTAAAGTGTTTTTCACCTACACATCACCAATTCTCAAAATAGCAGCTTGGAGATAGAAAGTGACATTTAAGCTGTGTCTACAGAAAGCCAAAAACTTACTGGTTGATTTGATTAATTCAGACAAAGAGCTAGTCAGTATAGATGGGGGTGGCGGGGGGCGGGGGGGGGACCAAACCACTCATTTTGCTGAGTTTACAAAATAATACCTTGTATAATGCTACCCACATAATAAGTGGTTAGTACTTTCTGGTCAATAAATCAGTGAACTTAACATTTGTTCTGGTACCTTAATGAAGGCATAATCTGGCTGTAAACAAACAATATAAGGAACTCAAAAACAAAGGCAAAAGGCTAGCTCTAGGCAGCACGGTGGAGAAGGCAACATTTATTTTCCAAATATTCATGTGCAATGAGTATCCACTATAAACACATACAGCCTAAGATGATAAGAACCACATTGCAAACTATCATTAGATTAAATTTTGATAAAATTATACCAAACATTATAACTATATATTTGTACTGAATTGGTGTTTCAATGATATCTAT
>NW_005291906.1:0-565 GCF_000412655.1 Myotis brandtii
GTCTACACAGGACTCCTAGAGCTTGGCCAGCAATGATTATACATGAAAAACAAACAGACCGTCCTGTCTCTGAGGGCAGCCCATGACGGTCACACCTCACACACCAGAGGCCGCAGCTCTCACTGAGGGGAGGGGGCCCCATACACGATGGGCTCTTAGGAATCAGTAGGTCACCACGCGATCCTCAGTGAAGGGCCCTTCAAAGAACACCAGGGAAAGCGGTTATGTTCCGTAAGCTATGAAAGGGGCCAACAGCATTCCGCAGTGGCAGAAGGACAGCAAGTGGCCTGTGTCCATCGCGACTGCGGCCTGGTGCTTGCCCTGAACTTCTGCGCGCCTCCTGCACACAGCCCAGGCACTGCCACGGGTGTCCTCTCATCTTCTGCTTTTTCATTTTCTTTCCTCGTGAATAAATAGCACATCTGGTCTCTGTAACAACTGATTTGAATATGGGTTTTTATAATCTCAGGAGATGAAATTTTAATCTTGACCTAATTAGCTGATGATATTTTTTATCCTCACCCAAGGCTGTGTTTCATTGATGAGAGAGAGAGAGAGAGAGAGA
>NW_005291907.1:0-565 GCF_000412655.1 Myotis brandtii
CAATTCTTTAACACCTTCTAAGATTTCTCCATGTCAGCCACCATACAACTACCAAGTTCTTGTTCTTAGGCTCTTGATGGGATACAAGACACATATATATATCCAACAAAAGGCCAAAGGCATTCCATTAACATTTGAATACATTTGTAAAATATAGCAAGATAGTATACACACAAAAAATATCACCTCCTAAAAGTCTTTCTCCATTTTTCAAATTAAAGTAAAATTTTTGTTATAGAGATGAAACAAAACTGTTTGCTCAAATGGTAGCACATATCCAGTATAATAAATAAAATCAACATTTTAAACTGCTGGCTTAAAAAGAATGTTATTCACCAAAGGTCCCTTGAAGACTGATAAAGGGTTATTTACACAGTCATTTTCATTTATTCCTTGCTTTACAATATCTCAAAATGGTCCCTCACATATAGGTGGTAATTGCCAAAAGTAACAAGTGGAACAGGCATGTTTACCTTTTTATATCATGGATATACACCTCATTTTCTTGAAGGTACTGGCAGTAGCAATCTAAGAATTAAAGCTAAGGATACTCTTTATTCTAAGA
>NW_005291908.1:0-565 GCF_000412655.1 Myotis brandtii
TTCTAGAAATATGTCCTTCACTTCCCAGAGAACTTGATATCGGAGATCCTGAAGGCTTAACTCTTAGTTTTCTTCTATATCTACCCTCATGCCCTGATGATCTCTCTTCCTTAAAATCTCAGACTCCTTCAATACCTCTACTTGAATATCTAATAGACATGCAAAACGTAATATGTCTACGACTGAACCCGATCCCACCCCCAAACCTGCTTTACGCAGTCAGCCCCATCTCAGGCAATGGCTCCACGATTCCTCTCTTTTGGGCACATCTGTATCATCTTCTATTAAATCCCGTTGTCTCCACTGTCAAAATAGGTCTAGAGCTGTGCCACTTCTCACCGCTGTGACTGCTCACACCCTGCTCTGAGCCTCCACCATCACGCCTGTCCTAGGGTCTGGCTCCTACCCTTGAACCCTGTAGACTGTACTCAGTATAGCAGTCAGAAGTAAACCAGATCTTGTGCTTTGTTGGGAACCTTCCAGTGCCTGCACATGGCACTCAGAGGAAAAGCCAAAGTTCTGAAATTCCCACAGGTTTCACAAGTTCCTGCCCCCATTGCTTTCG
>NW_005291909.1:0-565 GCF_000412655.1 Myotis brandtii
ACTTTCCTACTTTGAATTATGGGCATAGAAAAATTCAAGTGTGTATATTTTACAAAGTTTGTATTGCAAATTATATCTATGTCTGGCTTACTCCATAAACATTCAAGCAGACGTATTTTCTGATAAGATCAGGTAAAATAAAAGACTGGCTTTAGGGAATGGGTGCACAGTCCACTCCCTAAAGACCTTTCCATGCTTGATGTACCTGTATGCATATGTGCATGGTGTGTGCGTGTGTACATACATGCCTGTGACTGTGTGTTCATTATGACCTCGCTGATCCTTTGCAATCAATACCTGATGTAACCCAGTCAATGCTGTTATGCTGGAGAAAAAAAATGTTCCAGCTTGCATTCTTATACTCATTCCTCAGACTTTATTTTACTTATGTGTATTGCATAAGAAATTGTAAACCTACTCACCATGACATATAGTATATCACTTGCTGACATTTGTAAAATAATTTGATTATTCAACAAGGACACCTTACCTGTAGTTGAATTTATAAGACTAGTTTCTGGCCCTAAATGGTTTGGCTCAGCAGATAGAGCATCAGCCTGCAGAC
>NW_005291910.1:0-565 GCF_000412655.1 Myotis brandtii
GTTCCAACCTTCTGATCACGGTTGGTCCTTCTGGAGAACAGCCTCCATCCTAGAGTGATGTAGGGGCCGCCCAAGCCACCTCATCAGAACAAAAGACGTCCCAGCACTCGGGAGATTCCAAGGGACTCAGGAGCTCTGTGCAGGAGCTGGGACATAGAATAGGGGACGTATCTATTATGCCACAGTCAGGGGACAGGGAGGAACCACAGGGGAGCACGGGTTCAGGATGTCGGGGAACAGGTACGCGAATGAGCACAGAAAGTGGGACCTGTGACCGAAGGGCAGGCACTGCGGCGCACGCTCTCGGGGAGCTGGTGAGAGGACTGCACACCGAGACCTCAGTTTGCAGCCGATCAGTTGCTGCTCGCGTGGGTAAATTTTCTAGTACACTCCAGGGGTGCCGAGTGGGAATGTATCCAGGTAAATGTGGTGACTGATTCTCCCAAGCAACTCTGAGAAAGCCAGCTGCTTTAATCCTATATAATAAAAAACTAATATGCAAATCAACCGAACAGCAGAAGGACCGGTGGAATGACCTGTTGCTATGACGTGCACTGACCACCAG
>NW_005291911.1:0-565 GCF_000412655.1 Myotis brandtii
GTTGCTGCCAGAGGAGAGTCTCCAATGGCAGATGTGAAAAGATGACTGGCTCTCTCCAGTCCTGTTCCCAGTCTCTGCCATTTCATCAGACAAATGGTAAAGCATAGTATGTGTGTGAATGAGCCAGGCACAGGCTTGGGCTAGTGTGCCCTCCTCCACCAGAGCAGTGATCGTCAGCTGGGCCTGGATGTGGGCGGCTGGAGTGGGACCGGGAGAGGGTGTATGGAGGGCAGCCTTCAGAGTGCAGCTCCAATAGTCAGTGTGGCCTCAGAGTGGACTGGCAGTGCCAGTCTCTGGTTTCCTGCATCACAATTTAACATCGAAGTGAGTTTCAACACTCTCCCCCATCCCACTTACTTTAGCAGCATTCAGCTTCCTTTTAAAATAAAAATTCATACAGAAGATGATTAATAGAACAGATAAAATCTGACCTGCTCTGTAAAAGCAGGTAAATGGCTTAGAGCCTACTTCTCACCCTCATGGAAGCCTTGAACATCGTCTAAAGGGGAGCACATAGTGTTTATTGTCAAGGTTGGGAAAGAAATCCAGTTTAATCTATACTTGT
>NW_005291912.1:0-565 GCF_000412655.1 Myotis brandtii
CCGAGGTCCCCCCCCCCCCGCCCCGCCCAAGGCCATGCTGCCTGGCACCCCCACTTTCTTACAGAAGAATGGCCTTGAGGTGAATGACTGTGTTTGCAAACAGAAACTACAGCGGATCAAAGAATCTGTGGTATATTCTGGGACTGGAGTGGCACTTGGGGAAAGTTGTGGCTCAAGCCTAAAACCCTCAAAAGATTGGACAGAATCAGTTCAGGGTGCTCCCTGAGGCCCGGGCCTTACACATGGTCCCTATGACACCAGGCCGTGGTATTGCCGAGATGTGTCTATTGAACAAGCACAGTCCACGTGCGCATGGCTCTTTGACTGTGCCCAGCTCACTGCAAACGACAAGCCTTTGTCCATTTCCTCCTCTGCCCAGAACACTCTGCTTCCGCCCTCTAATCCAGGTCCCAGCCCCGGGCGAGCCCCTGCTCAGTGTTGCCTTCAGGTGCCCCGCCTTCGCGGTGACACAGACGCCCTGAGTGGGAAGGGGAGCCATTTCTGGGGATGCTGGGTTGAGGCTGAGGACCTGACCGGTCAGTGAGGGTAGCAGGCGGCGTCTACC
>NW_005291913.1:0-565 GCF_000412655.1 Myotis brandtii
ATCTGAAAGGGTGGAGCTAAGATGGGCAAAGTAACTTGTGCATGGTTTTATAGTTACACATGGCAGAGCAAGGATTAAACCCAGGTCTGCCTCATTGCGACTCTCCTGTTCTCTTCATGTGTCTCCCAGCCTTTTATTCTAGGGAGGAGAAAGGCAGCCTGCAATCGTGCACAGGAAACACGTAATAACGACCTAGCAAGCACTGAGCTCAGAGGAGGGAGGGACGGATTGGTGAGTGGATTGATAGAGCCCGGCCAAAGGACCCCCTCTCTGATCAGGGCTACACATTCTTAACCCCTGGCCGAGTGGTTATCTTCATGTAGCTTGCAATCAGCTATTAACAGCTCTCCACCTGGTGACAAGCTTAATGGGCCAGGAAATTCTAGCCCTCAGGACTCAAGCCTGATATTTATGGTTCCCCACATACACCTAAAGTGGATTATAAATTTATCTCCCTCAGATTTAGGGGACTGAAATGATTGTTTGAGACTCTGGAAGGGATGGACAACTTTATGGACATGTTATACCAACTTTTTAAAAGATTCAGGTGATCTCTGGCCAGTTT
>NW_005291914.1:0-565 GCF_000412655.1 Myotis brandtii
GGACAAGGCCCAATAGACTTTGAACAAATACGTTTGCATGAAAATAATCAAATGTCACAGAGATGGATGGTCTGTGAAGAAGACGGGTCAAAGGGCCTCGGAGACACCCGGCTACAGTCTGGACCCACGGTGATGAGATCGCCCGCCCGCCACTGATTTCCCGAGAAAACACATTTCCCGCTATTTTCCCTTCCGACCATGTGTGGTTTTGCTGTCATATCTTATTTCCCCTTTCATCCAACTTAAGTAAATATATATATATTTTTCCTCCCAACGTGGCCCAGGACCCATCCGGAGCTGAAGTCTGATTTCGGCGGAACACCTAATGGCTTATCCGTCACGTCGGCGATTAGGGTCCGACAGCGCCATTCATCTCACCAGCCTTGGTCGGCGGCTGAGCCGGTGATAAATGGCTTCCATTTCTGGGCATAACTCGCTGGGGCACGATTGTCAGGCTGGAGAAAGAAAACTCTATCCTCATATTTCTTGTTCGCTGCTCGACTTTCAAGATCTAGCCCGGCCGGTGTGGCTCAGTGGTGAGCGTCGAGCTATGAACCAGGAGGTC
>NW_005291915.1:0-565 GCF_000412655.1 Myotis brandtii
TGGGATCCGTCAGGGTTAGGGGTGTGACAGCCCGACACATAAGCTTCCCTCCTCTCTGCGGCCAGCCTGGCCGAGGGCTTGGCGAGGACCAGATCAGAGCTCCCGGGCTCCGTGCACATTTGGGTCAAACTCAAGCCTGAACCACACATTTCTGAAGGGAGGCAGAAACTCCTGAACCAGGGCCCAGTCCCAGTCCTCTTGCACCTGGGAGAGGGTCTAGAAGCCCTCATCATGGGTCTGAAGAGATGCACAGTGCATCCTATTTAATAATTTAAAAGTTCATGACATATGATCCCAAGTGGTCACTCTTACCCTCACTGTGGGGACTGTCATCTTGCCTGTTGGGTATTCAAGTGCCATCCAGCCTTTCTTCACTACCAGGCCCACAGCTCAGGGAGCATTCTTAACCTCTGCCCCTCCCTGTAGGAGGTTTCAGGGGAGAGGCCAGCAGGGAGCTGGGGGTCCCTGGAGAGTCATTTCTGACTCTTGTGAAGTTGCACCAAGTAGCCCCCCCTCACATTCCTTGAGACAAAAATGGGGTCTTTCTCCCAGGGGTCCCGTCCCA
>NW_005291916.1:0-565 GCF_000412655.1 Myotis brandtii
ACACACACACACACACACACACACACACGGTGACCAATTTTCCCTAGATGCATGCGTATCTGTATAAAGTTAAATGAGCATAAAGAAAAGTGTGGAAAGATACATCCCAAGCTATTAATTAATGCAGTTAACTTGTGTTGGTGGCAAAAACGGCACCAGTTGTTACCTGTGATTGGACCTCGGTTCAGCAATCTCACATCTTGAGTTCTGGCTAAGAGAAGGATTCAGAGCCCAGACTCAAATCATAGAGAAAGTTTATTTAGAAAGTCACAGAGGTAGGAAAAATGAGACAGCTAGGAGTGAGCGCAGGAAACAAGTTACAGGGGCAAAAGATGGGTCCTTGAAGCTTAGGAGAAAGAAAGCAAAGTACACTTTAAGATTTGAGCAGGAGTGTTCTAGAGAGGGAGAACGCACTGGGTGCTTGGTGGGAGGGGTTTTATCTGGAGGTCTCTGGGAAGGATCTTAATAGAATATTCATCAGCTTTCGGGTGTGTCCTTGTGGTCTCCACTGATTGGTCAGTGCCAGGTCAGGGGGTCATTTGTCAATGCAGCTGTCCTGATGTCA
>NW_005291917.1:0-565 GCF_000412655.1 Myotis brandtii
CATTGGTTGATTCTTGTATGTGCTCTGACTGGGGATTAAACCTGCAACCTTGGCATATTGGTAATTATTTTTCATAAAGGTCTTATCAGTTTCTACTGTCTCTAAAGACTTCTGTCTCACCCCCCCCCCCTTTTTTTTTTTGCTTAAAAACAGTAGAAATGTATTATTCTGACACTGTTCTGGAAGCTCAAGTTCAAAATCAGGGTCTCGACAGGGTTAGTTCCTTCTGACTGTCTCACCTTTTGCGAGTTCTGCTGTCTACACCTGATTGTCCTGACATAAGGAATGGGTCAGGGTTCTCAAAACTGGATTTACTACAGGATGGGAGGTGAAGTCAAGAATATGCTAGAAGAAAGATGAGATATGTATTCTCTGCTACTTAAAGTCTTTTATTGTTTGTGGGATACAGAATTAGAATCTTTAGATTCTCCTAGTAATGAAAGCAATAATTTAATTGAACACTTGTGTTCCAGCACTATGTAAATGCTTTTTATTTGTTTTTATTATTTTTTTTTTTTAAAGGAAAGACAAAGATTCCAGTCTAAATTGCCCACAGGATAAAGTT
>NW_005291918.1:0-565 GCF_000412655.1 Myotis brandtii
TCCCCATTAAGTGTTGAAGAAAGGCTGAAAAATGACAGACCCACCTTTGGAGAGTGGAGGAGGCTATCCTGTGCAAGGCGGGGAAAGCTTGCCATTTAAAGCAAGTGCAGTTGGATAAGGTAGAACTTTCTCTAACTTTAGTGATGACATCTCAAGGGGCCAATTATGTTTTGTTTATTAGATTTCTTTTACTTTCCCTCCCCTTATCTGGTCATTTCTGCACCTAATACCTTAACCTATATTTCAACTTTGCCACTGAAGGTTTTGCTTCCTTGTCCCCTAGAGCATGGGAAGGAGCTCACCAAACTTTAATTTCTCAAGAGGGGTTTGTCTGAGCCTTCAGCGACACTGCCTTTAAATGGTAGGAATTTTATCCACTTTATGAGCATGAAAATATGATTCCACCTCAACTTCCTCATTCCAATTCACCCATCTCCACATTGCTTTCAGCAATAGCTCTGGGGCCAGACCATCACTGGGATGCTCTGTGGAACACTGTCTAAGTGTGGGCAGGGAGGCCTTTTTATGCCAGTCCCTAGACCAGTGATGGCGAACCTATGACACG
>NW_005291919.1:0-565 GCF_000412655.1 Myotis brandtii
ATCTCCAAGGAGGCGCTGAGTAGCATTCCCCAGAGTGGATTCCCCTTAGGAGCTCCCTAAACAGTCTCTGCAGAGCCCTCTGGACTCCAGGGGCTGAGTCAAATCCCAGCTCCATCGAAAACCTACAGTGTAGGGCTTTAGAGAAACCACAAAGCCTTACTAACAGCCTCACGTCTCTCGTCTGACAAATGGGATGCTGATGGCTACTGTGCAGCGTGAGAGTGAAGACTCCAGGAGCTCGCACATGTGGAAACATTGCAGAGTTTTGGAACGTAATCCCCGTGCATTAGAGCCGGAAGAGCAACACTGGGTTTCTAGGTGGCTGGGCCTGCAGGAGGGGCCAGGGAACAGCTTGGTGGCTGGCTTGCTCGTGGGTGTGATTAATCCTCAGGAGAAGGCGGGTGCAGGAACTTGGCGCCCTGCAGAGCCCACTGCTAAGCATCCTCCTGGGCAGGGCATGAGGGGGCCTTGGTGACTGGCAGGACTTCCACGGGAGACAGATCGGGCTGCCTCGACACCCTGCCATCCCTCCAGGGAGTAAGAACTGGGCCCATTCTCCACCCCC
>NW_005291920.1:0-565 GCF_000412655.1 Myotis brandtii
GGGTCGGTACCAGGACCAATGCTTGAGAATGGCAGAGGGTGGGCCCAGGGCCCTCCACAGTCCATCTGGCAGGCCTCATGGAGGATGAACCTAGGGGGCATTTTCTCATTGGTGCATCTGGGTCTGACAGTCTGGGGCTTGGGTATAAAGAGCAGGACCTCACATCAGCAGAGGGTGGGGCCAGCACCTGCCAGAGTCAAGGGAGGATCCTAAGGGAGAACTGAGGGAACCTTGGATCCCACCACAGTGGGAACCCCACAGAAGCCCGCACCTGCTCTCAGCCCTGGGATTTCTGGAATCCCTTTCCCATGGCTTCTCCCGCTCCCTTTGCTCTCAGGAATATGAAAGAGGTGGGGCCTTACACAAAGGGTGAGGCATATGGACAGCAGAGCCAGGACACTCGGGCACTGCAAGTGGCCAAGCTATTGACCATGCGGGAGGAAAGAGGGGGAATTGTCCTCCAGAACATATGTGGGCCTCACGGACATTCACCCCACTTCCACTTTCAGCTCTGACACACCAGGCAGGGCTGTCCAACTGAGAGCACCCTGATGTGGCTGGGGGT
>NW_005291921.1:0-565 GCF_000412655.1 Myotis brandtii
TCTAGTAAAGAAATAATTCTATGAAACCAATACTCACTTCCCTCTTGTGAATATTGTTTTAAAGTATCATAAATATTTTACCTATACCTCTAAGATTTTAACAGTCTCTTTAAGTCAATATATTTTTCTCTTCTGTTTAAAGAATGAGACATAAAAATTCATACGAACTTATATGTGGCAAATAAATATTGGAACAGTGATTCAAATCAGGGTTATGCTCCCCAAATAAACCATTGTACCAACTCTCTGGGGAGGGGAAAAACCTTACAAAATAAACAAATACAAAGGATTCTTAGAAACTCAAAATAAAATGCTATTTAGGTTATTTATTCTTTCACAAAAGTGCTAAATGAGCCTATCCATAGTGCAAGGTTTGGTTTATGACAATTTCATATCCCCCAAAATTAAACATTCAGAGGACAATTACTCTTTTTGAATTAAAACTCATAGACACAGACAGTAGCATGGTGGTTACCAGAGGGAAGGGGGCTGGAGGGTCGTAAAGAGTAAGGGGGTAAAATATATGAAGATGGAAGAAGATTTGACTTTGGGTAGTGGGCACACA
>NW_005291922.1:0-565 GCF_000412655.1 Myotis brandtii
AAAGGTGAAGCTAGGTTTAGCCAGGGCATCAGTACCTCTTTTGCTCAAGGGCAAGATGAGTTGATCCAGCATAAAATTTCCATTACAGAATAAGGGCTTATGCATTCTCTAACATTACACAAGAGGAGGAATGCTAAAAGCATATTACTGGCTGATTCTAAATGTCATAGTTACCATGTGCATTATAATTACATTTTTATCAATCATCAAGAAAATAAACTGAGCAGAATACAGAAATGCAAATAACCATAGGAAATACAATATCATGAAAAAAAAATTGCTCATATTTAAATTCCAAGGGACCATGTAGGCTAAGGTGATAAAATTAAACTAAGTATAGTACATGGTAAGTGGAGAAGTGTCATACATGTTTTCTCATGCAGTGGTACATGGAAAGCTGAAAACCCCCATATCCACAAGACCTGGTGTATCTGGCCTCCTGCATGCACCCTGAACAGGACCAGGATCAAACCTGCAACCCTTCTGTGTGTGGACTGATGCTCCAACCACTGAGCAATACTGGCCAGGGCTCGCTCTCTCTTTCTCTCTCTCTCTCTCTCTCTCT
>NW_005291923.1:0-565 GCF_000412655.1 Myotis brandtii
AGACCAACCTTCTGAGAAATCTTACTCTCAGGCCCAAGCCTCCCTCATTCAGAACTAAACATCATCTAAACGTTCCCCTTTATGCCAACCTGAACTCTAGTCATTTCTATTTACTGAGCACTGTTTCTGAACCTTTTGCTCCTTCCTACTCATGCACGTGGAGAGGTTCCTCCCAGTTTCTAATGACAGAGCTTCAGCTGGGGGGAAGGGGATGCCCAGGCATCTCTAGAAAAAAAACAGAAAACTCATCAGTGTCTTTCAAATCCTGTGCTGCCTTATTAAGTCCTTCAAGTCTAATCAAGACCTTGTCTATTTATTGCATAGAATGAGATTTAAGATGCTCACACAAGCCTCAAAATTAAAAAATTCAATCAGGTTGCAAATAGATGAACTATAAATGAATACACAGCTCGGTTAATTAACAAGTATTTAAAAAGTCAAATCTGAGATTTCTTATGAACACTTCCAGCAACACAAACTTAAGAAGACCTGTATGCTCACCTTTATAATCAGATCCAATCTAATGAGACTTAGTTTGTGATCAAGAATTATCTTTCTTTGACCT
>NW_005291924.1:0-565 GCF_000412655.1 Myotis brandtii
CGCTGAAAGGAGACCCAGTCCACGCCCGGTGCCTCGGTGAACGGGAGAGGCACCCTTTTTGGTTTGAGGGGCTCCTTAGCGGGCGGGTTGGGGACCGTGCAGAGGACAGAGCCCCGTCCTCACCAGATGTTGCTCTCAGGGCTGCCTGCGCAGGCCGCACCCACCGCTGTGTCTGTGCCAGAAGCGGCCCATCTGCGGAAGCCCCTTCTCCGCCAGGCGTGAGCCCGCGCTCCGACCGCTCTGCGCTGAGCCTGGGTCCCGGGACAGCACAGGCTCAGCCTGAGACTCGGGGCTTTGTGCTGCTCGCTGTGCCTGATGGGCCACGGGTGCAGGGAGGCATTTCCGGGTGTGATTTCCCCGGGAGCTGTGCTCACCCTCCCACTGTACCAGCCCTCCTAGGTCTCCACCAGGCCTCGCATCCTTCCCTGGTGGCTCAGGGCGACGCCTGGCCACGCCCCAGAGCCCGGCAACTGGTTTTGTTGTAAACATTAGAGTATTGGATTCTCACAGTGACAACATTTTAAATAAGAGGGCAGAATACAACCATTTCTAAAGCTAAGGACCA
>NW_005291925.1:0-565 GCF_000412655.1 Myotis brandtii
ACTTGTGCTATTTCAAGTTATATTTTCTTCATCCAAGAGAAGTTTCAGTTTTTAATAGAAAGAGTCCTTAATGAGGAATCTGGGAACTTGATCCTGGTATCTGTTCTGTCACTCACAAGCTGGGTCTTTTTGTATAAATCACTTTCTCTCTCTCGGCCTTTCTTCATTTGTGAAATAAAAGGGTTAAGGTAGATTATTTCTATGTATCCTTTTTTCATCTCTAATCCAATGACTCTGTTAAGCAAGCCTGACATCTGACCAGAACTTTGCAGACATTTTCTAATGCAATGCCCATTCTTTATGTGGAGGTTTTGGACAATATAAATCTTATTATATTTTTAAAATGGAGATCTTTAATGAAAAGGCTATATGACCAGATTTTCTCTCTTAGCTTTTAAGAATCATATTTTCTTCATTTCTGTGCACCTTAATATTTGATTCAGGGTTCTTCACTTTCTTCCAATCTAGCATTCTTTCTTTTAGCCTCCTAGTTTACCACTTATAATTTTGATTCATAGCAAAATGAGCATGAGCAATCCTATATAATAAAAGGCTAATATGCAAA
>NW_005291926.1:0-565 GCF_000412655.1 Myotis brandtii
TGAGCCTGGAGTCCCCTCTTCAAGAGGATCTGCTGGGCTTACGCTTGTAAAGAAGAAGTGAATGGCGACAACTATCGGTTCCCCACTTCTGTGAAGCCATCATCAGTGTATCTTCCTTGCCTTAGACTTTGTCTGAACTGGGGCTGTACTAGGCATCCTGAGGACAGTGCCCTCCTGGAATCTGCCAGCACCGTGGTTAGCTTTTCTTACAGAATCTTACACAAAGCACTCCACCATCTTCATCATCTCTCCAGTTTTCTTTTATTTGTTAAAATGGATCCCCTCTGTGTTCATGAGTGCAAATTCCAGCAATTATTGATTGTCACCTAGGCTGCAGTAATGTGGTATACATGTTGATAGGCTTTTTGGGGCTTGAAAGACTAACCCAATTTCTCCAGTGGAGCCTGGACTGTGTTGCTAAATGAAGAATTCCTACCACACAGAATGGTGTTTGCCATGTATATGTCAATAAATATTTGTTAGATGAATGACTAAATGGATGGATGGGTAGGTGGATTCATGGATGAATGAATTGAAGCTACCATGTTAGAGCACCTATAATGTT
>NW_005291927.1:0-565 GCF_000412655.1 Myotis brandtii
ATGCCCTTGATCAGGAATCGAACCTGAGACCCTTTGGCCTGCAGGCTGAAACTCTAACCATTGAGCAAACCAGCCAAGGCCCAACACTCTTTAAAAAGACGTACTACCGAAAGCAAGGTGCAAAACTGTACCTATAATTTATAACTTGCTTTTAAACTCTTTCACTACTAGTTAAAGGGTGAGGAAGATTCCAGTATCTACAGATGATATCTGCAGGGCTCGGACAGCGATGACAGCAGGTGGCTCAGAGGAAGAGGTCGGGCGAGGAGGACCAACGCTGAGACTTCTCGAACGGAGGTCATCGGTGGGAGAGAGACAGCCGTCTCACTGGGCCACGAGCATGGGGCAGCCACACAGAGCATTCTACACATGACGGACAACTTGTAATTAGTGGCTCTGAAATTATTGAGCTAGTCAAGGCCTAGCCAAATGCATGAAGAAACTTTCACTGATCCTCTCACATACATGCACACCCTGTACAAACACCCACGCACGTCCCCCCACACACATGCTCACACGGCACACATGTGCACACACACCACAAGCACATATGTATCCACACCCA
>NW_005291928.1:0-565 GCF_000412655.1 Myotis brandtii
TGAGCTAGTCAGGTTAGCATGTGGCCTTTTTTTTATTCATCCATACCTTCCACTAGCAAAAAGATTACGACTCCCTGAAGGCTCAGATAATGGTATTTTTAGCAATACAATATTTTTAATAAAGGTGTGTACTGTTTCTTAAACATAATGCTATTGCACACCTAATAGACTATAGTATAAACTATATATAACTTTTGTATACATTGGGAAACCAAAAAATTCATGGGAATTTTTTATTGAGGTGTTAGGTTTATTGCAGTAGTCTGGAACAGAACCCACAATATCTCCGAGGTGTGACTGGAGTGTCCTCTGGAAGCAAATCACCAGGATTCATTTCTGCGCTTGTACTATTTATGTAACCTCGGGCAAGCTATGCACTCCTTTATGCCTCAGTTTCCCTTACTTGTAAAATAGAAAATCTATCCCCAAAAGCAGTTGTAAGAATGAAGAGAGAATGGGACATCTGGCTTGCGAGCAGGAACTGTATTTCAAGATGGAAGCGTGATTTAAAAAAGGGTGATGTTGAGAAGGGCCAGAAGATTTTTGTTCAGCAGCGTGCCCAGTG
>NW_005291929.1:0-565 GCF_000412655.1 Myotis brandtii
TGGGGATTGAGCCTGCACCCCAGGCATGTGCCCTTGATTGGTATTGAACCTGGGACCATTCAGTCTGAGGGCCAACCTTCTATCTACTGAACCAAACCAATTAGGGCTATTTCTTCATCTCCTTTGTTGGCTTGTGCAAATATTTGGTCTCACAAATTCTATATAAATTCAAGGCTCCTCACTATTCTCACTACTGTAGATCGTCATGGTATGGCCCCCAATAATTCACACCTCCCAGTATCCCTCCCTTATGCAGGCCCTTCCCAAATGGACTCTGTTTGGTCATGTGACTTGCTTTGGCCAATGGGATGTTAGCAGACATGACGGGAGCAGGAACTTGGAAAGCTTGTGAATGGGGGCTGGCCCCCTGGGGACCCTAAGACCACACGCTGTGAAGCTCGAGATGAAAGCCCGAGAGGGACCCCCCGCTGAGTGCAGCCACGAGTGAGTCCAGGTGAGACCAGTGGATTCCCCGCCAACCGACAGACACAGAAGAACAAACCATCCCTCTCTCTCTCTTTATAAAATATATTTTTGTATTGATTTCAGAGAGGAAAGGAGAGGG
>NW_005291930.1:0-565 GCF_000412655.1 Myotis brandtii
CTCATGACACAGGTGGTTCACCGATTGTGAACATACAGAGTGCTCTGTCCATGCTAGCTGCGGTTATTGTTGTTGTTGTTGTTACCATTACTTTATTATTATTAATTTTAGGGCAACAAAAAGAGCTCCCATGACGATAAAGGCGAGCCCTGTCTTGATTTCTAACCATGGGATGGGAGAGGACTCAAATTCCTTTCTTGATTATGTATTGCAGAGACCTACCCATGAATAAAGGAAGAAAGTTTTGTAGTTCATTAAGCTTAGTCTTTTGTTTTAAAACCAACCAAGTGTAACACCTAGAAACATATGCCAAAGACTATGTTTAAAATAGAGACCTTTTGCATCATCATTCAATAAATAGTTTTATGAGAAGCTGTTTTATGAGAAGGGTTTAAGCTAATAATATTTCTAGACTGATGTGTCCTTAGCTGGAGGTATTGTAGATCCCTGTGGAGCTGTTGCTGCTATGATTGTGAGGGAGTAAGTGGAGATTCTGCACAGATGCCTCTTCTCTCTCAGTGTCATACATGGATTTATGTGCTGAACATCAGATAAAGCAAAAAAA
>NW_005291931.1:0-565 GCF_000412655.1 Myotis brandtii
CCTTAGACCAATAAACATAGTTATCCTTTGAATCATTGTTTATTCCTCCCCCTATCTCCAGTTGTTTCTAGAAAGCTCTTTAGTTGAGTGATAGACACTCCTATGTTCCACTGAGGACAAGTCCCCTACAGGTATACCTCAGGGCTTAGCACTTACCTGCTGCCCTGTTTTTATGGCAAAAAACTGATGCTGGCCTTCTGCTCCACACACATAACCAAATGCCCGGTTGTCTGTCACATCTCGGGCAATGAAAGAGATCTTATTTACTGGATGTTCGTGCTCTATCACCTGAAAAAGGACAAACACATGATTTCCTGGGAAAATTAGCATCTATCTGTATGCTAGCGCAGCTAAGCATCAGATATATGCAGAGGCTGAATCAACCACTGAGCCACACTGGACAGGTTATTCTTGTATTATTATTTATTAGTTATTTATTATTAATACAATACAACTGAAAACTTACTTTTCTCTACCCCTATATATTAAAATGAGACCCATGCATAGACCTACAATAGCATCACAAACCAAAGGTTAGGATTAATCTAGTTCTTGTACCTGGGGT
>NW_005291932.1:0-565 GCF_000412655.1 Myotis brandtii
TTTGCATATTAGCCTTTTATTATATAGGATAAGGAAGTCACTATCTGTAAAACAGACAATGACTGTAAGAACATAGCAAGATTCTGGGATTTTGTAACTTTTCTATGCTTCTTATTTTTATTATTCTCTGTTAGTTTTTCTGCTCTGATTAATAGCAAAAAGTTTTAAGCTAAAAATCACTGTAGCATAGCCAGTGACTTCTTCACTGTGGCGTTACCTTGTGACCCACTTCAGAAGGCAGGCTTGGGTGAAAAAACAGGTGAAGATATAGAAAGGTAGAAAAACCAAAACAGATGGACTTTCAGGTGATTGCTAAGGACAAAGACATAATTTGTTGAATAACTGTACAAAAACAAAGGACAAATAAGCAAATGGCAAAGACAACACACAGGCTTATTTGTATCTCCCTGACTTACAACTCTTAGCCATTGATCATGATTTCAGGAGCAATTTCCTCCACTCAGCAGCTACTATAGTGACATCTATAGTGACATAGGCAATGACAGTTAACTAAGGTGACTTAAGAGCCAGGGCAGAAGCCCAAAGTTCCCACAGACTCCTACTC
>NW_005291933.1:0-565 GCF_000412655.1 Myotis brandtii
CAAATCAAATATCAAATTCCAAATGAAAGGTAATGAAAATTGAGTGTTTTCTTATTGAGTACTCTTTGAGTACTTACTCTATGCCAGATATGGCCCTACATATAAATTAATATACATATAGATATGCATATAATTTAATTCTCACAACTACCTAGGTAGGCTTTCTCTCCATTTTATAGTTAGGGAAATAAAAATTAAGTAACTTGCTTGAGATCCTACAGCTAAGAAGTAGAAAGACAGGATTTGATCTGACTCATTCCAGAACTGTGTTATATTCAATCATTTTCATTGAAATGTTTCAGAACCACAAATGAAATACCGAGATTTAAAAAAATTGAAGATTAAGTATTATAGTAGATAAAGCAGAGGCTGAATTAGCAAAGATAAGGAAGAACATGCAAGTTTATTTAAGAAATGTTTTTATTGATTTTTATTTTTTAGAAAGAGGAAGGGAGAGGAGAGGGGGAGAGATCAAGAAATATCAATGTGAGAGGGAAACATCACAGCACCTTGACCAGGGTTCATGCCCTGACCAGGAATCGAAATTGCAACCTTTTGGTGCACA
>NW_005291934.1:0-565 GCF_000412655.1 Myotis brandtii
GTGTCAGGGAGCCTGGCCCTGGGAGGGAGGGATGCGGGCACGAGAGGAGGGGAGACAGGGAGTTAGCATTTGTAGGAGCGCTTGCTTTTTAAGACAGAAAGGAGCGAGTGAGAAGAAGGTGAGCTTGAAGGGCACACACCACAGAAGACCTAGGTCTCTGGATTTCAAGAGACCCTTGTACAAGGGAGGTGCTGGCGAGGGGATGAATCCGTCCCCCAGAGCCTCGCCACGTGTTCAGAAATGGGGGCATTTTCCGGGTCAGAGGGAAATGCAGCAGGTGTAGCAACGCCGGGCAGGACTCCCTTTGCTGCCCTTTGCTGTCACCGTCACCACCGCGCAGGTCTGTGTCACTCGTGTGAGCCCACGGCACGTGGGAGGAAGTGCTGGGGTCATTTCTGGGCTCAGGTATGCAAAGCTCGTGTAGGACTCTCCGGTTCTCTCCCTCCCTGAAGTGAAGACGAGCAGGTTCATGTCCAGGTAATGCAAGAAGGAGGCTCCTCGCCTGGCTGGTGTTGCTCAGTGGATAAAGCGTAGGTCTGCAAACTGAAGGGTCCTGGGTTCGATT
>NW_005291935.1:0-565 GCF_000412655.1 Myotis brandtii
CTGTTTTAGAGGATGCAAGACTCCATGACCCTGTTGATGACTGGCCACCTAAGTGCCACCTGAGAGCTGAAGTTCAATGTGATCCTGCCCCATCTGGACTCCCTGTTGCCCCCACTGGTCTTGTGTGGGGTTACATTGCTTTACCCCAAGTTGGCACAGACACTGCACATTCCAACCACCACACAAGCCCCGACCTGCCCTGTCTCTTATGCCTTGTCCTTACCTGACCCCACTGGGGACTGTCCAGTCCTTCCCATAACCTGGATATTAACCAAGGACCTTGACACCATAGATCCTTCCTCTCCTCAGTCCTCCGCCTGTCCTTGTATCAAGATCAAGTATCCCACAGGGTGATTGATAAGGGTTATATCCATTTTCCTCCAAGACAAACATCATGATTATTTTGCCCAGGGGAGAAATCATCAAGCTTCGGTACATGTAGGTGCAGTCACTTGGTAACTGCGGGTTTTTCCGTCTCATCATGATTACCTTGTTGCACTCAAATAAAGACTTTCATTGGCTTACAAATACCAGCATGATGTGAGGAGTTTCTATACATGATGCC
>NW_005291936.1:0-565 GCF_000412655.1 Myotis brandtii
GGGGCCGGGGATTGAACCTGCAACCGAGGTACGTGCCTTGACCAGGAATCAAACCGGAGACCCCTCCGTCTGCAGGCCAACATTCTAACCACTGAACCAAACCAGTCAGGGCTCCTCCTCATTTTACACATGAGGGATCTGAGGTACAGAGAGGCTAAATAATTTGTCCAAAGTCACACAGCATGGATTGTATCTAATGAATATTCATTGAATGACCGGCTGAGTGAATGATTTCCTGGCATGCACCATGTTTTCTTGCCACCAGGCTGTCCCTCATCCTACACAGTGGCATGCCGCAGCATTAAAATTACATGGGTCAGGCAGGAGGCTGTCTCAGAGCCTTCAGTGAGACCCTGAGGCCCATGGGACAATGTCCTCACCCCCGGGGTTTGATGATTAATCCTCTCCTTCTAGTGTACTCTCTCTTCCTCCCCAGCATTACACCCTACACTTCAATGCACTAATTACTCACAGGTCCCCAGATTCTTCTCAGCCTCCTGCTTTTGCTTAAGCTCTTCCTCGTGTGGGGACCACCCTTTCAATCCCGAGGTTCCATTATTCTAAA
>NW_005291937.1:0-565 GCF_000412655.1 Myotis brandtii
TCTGTAACTCATTTCTTTTAAAACAACTTTCTCGAGGTATAATTGACATACCATAAAATTTACCCATTTTAAGTGTACTATTCAATAATTTTTAGTAAAGTCACTAAATTGTACAACCTTCACCATAAACCAGTTTTAGAACAATTTTATTCTGCCAATAAGGTTTTTTGCCTTATTAAATAACTGCTATTCCCACCATCCAGCTCCAGGCAAGTACTAACTAATCTGCTTTCTGTCTCTATAAGATTGCATTGCCTGTAACTTCTAATCACTCTCTTGCCCAAACCGCACTTCCTCAACCTAACTCATTCCCACACACCAACTTGGAATGACCGGTGCTCTGGATCAACGTAATTCTGAACCTACACCTGGGCTGTTGGATGCAGAATCATCTAATGGTGAGGACTGGTGCTGCTACGGATGCAGGGTCTTAACTAGCTGGGCCCTCAATGCTACTTGAAATTGGTCGAGTTTCCCTTGTTGTCCTTCTCTCATTTTTTCACAGACCCTTTTTCAAACATTCTGCCCTCTCCTCCAATCTCCAACCCTGCCACCTCCCCTTTCC
>NW_005291938.1:0-565 GCF_000412655.1 Myotis brandtii
GCAGGCCGACACTCTGTCCACTGAGCCAAACCAGCGAGGGCCCAGATTCCCTCTTTTAAATGGTGATAATAAGACTTAACAACAAAGTTCTGAAACGTGTGTCTCGCCTGATAGGGATGTTATGCGAGTCAAGTAGAAGAATAGATAAGGCATTTTGGAAAAAAAAAATTAAAAGCACTCCATGATTAGCCCGTAGGTTTTGTTTCTTCTTCTAGATGCCCTAGGGTACACTGGCCTAGGACCCATTTTTACCAGTGTTATTACTGGAACCCTCTTTTCCCCAGAGCCTTCCCCCTTCTCCTGTCATTGCACCTCCTACCCCATTTGTCTGGCTTAGGACAAAGCAGAGTGGCCTTAAACTGAGGCACAGAATGAACTGCAAACTGCTGGACAGTCTCACCGGCTGGAGCATGGTGATGACCGTGGCTCTGAGTCTGCCCTTGACCCACGATCCCGTACGTCACTCAGGCACCGGTGAGAGAGCAGGTGTCAGCAACCCTTGGTCAGTAATAGAAATGCATAGCCTGACCGGTGTGGCTCAGTGGTTGAGCGCCAACCTATGAAC
>NW_005291939.1:0-565 GCF_000412655.1 Myotis brandtii
AGTTTTTTCCTCTTAGTAACTATGGTCAGAAAAATAAACAATCTGTGGCATATTTGATGTCCAATCCCAGATGTGGCATTTCATCAGCTGTGGAGTGTATCTAATCACTCATTTATCAAAGCCTGTAAAGCTAGAGGCCTCAGTTAGCCTAGTCAGAAGTGTCTTCATTTATAATCAGACAAATTGAAGAAACAGGTATGCAAAATTAGATGAACAGAGTTTGGGGAATTAATCTCACATTATGATAATTTTAAAGAGATAAAGTTTAAAAAATCAAGTCCAATTATATAGTGATCTTTTAAAACAACCAACAAATGCCCGGTGTCCTTTAATATGTGTTTATGGTAAATTCCTCCTGAAACATTCACCTGCCAAAGCACTCAGTGTGAGCATGATGTTTGGTGAAGAGCAGGTGTTCAGCACAGAATCACTTTAGAGAAAATATGTTTAGTGTCACACGAGTGACATTGCTAAAGCATCTTACACAGGACCTCATGCTTGTCCGCATGTGCTTCCTCTGAGTAGCCATTTCACTGACAATTCTAATGCAAGAATTCATTTCCAC
>NW_005291940.1:0-565 GCF_000412655.1 Myotis brandtii
ATTTTTGTGCACCAGGCCTCTAGTTAGTAATAATTACGGCAATTCAAAGTGAACAGTTCTATGACCAAGGAATACTTAGTCTGCTGTGCAAGTGTGAAAGGCAAAGGACCTCATTTCTGTCATCATGAGTTGGAGAAGGCTTCCCAAAGGGAGGAATGGGGAAAGTAAGACTTGAAAGATGAGTAGGAATTTTCCATGTGACACATGCTGGAGCAGAAAGCATATGGAGGAGAGCCTGTGAAGCATGGCAAAGGGATCCAAGAAACATTTGGAACAGGAGGGCAATGAATGGATTTCCATTTTATGAAGAGCGGTATGGCTACAGTTTATAAAAACACATTTTAGAGAACTGAAGTTTTAAATGAGAAAACAAGTTGGGAGTTTACTCCCACTCTTCAAGACTATAGATGAGAAGACTTTGAACTTAGTTGTGGGCTACATGGATGAAGAGGAGGGAAGGATAAGGAACATTTCAATATAATGCAATGATTGGTAATAGGTGTTGTGTTGATACATCACTGTACTGTCACACTAAAAGAATGCTCCTCAAATGAGCTATTTTTTT
>NW_005291941.1:0-565 GCF_000412655.1 Myotis brandtii
ACGCTCTATCCACTGAGCAAAACCAGCCAGGGCCACAGGCAGGATTTTAGATCCCAACAGAGGGTCCCTCTGGCTCACCCACCCTTCACCCCCATGCCCAGCCCCACTCTGAACTTCTTCTCAAGTGCTTTGTAGCTAACCTTATAGGGTGGGTAGGATCAAGACAACCCTCACTTTACAGATGAGCAGCTGAGGCCCAGGCATAAAGGATTGGCTTAAGGCTACATGTTAAATTAGCAGCTGGGCAAGAACTAGGACTTGGAGCATCTGCCTCACAGTTTTGGCTGGTTCATTCTAGCCCAGCTGTTTTCAGCCATTGGAGAGGTGGCCCTGGAGGGTTCCAACCTCCTGCCCTGAGAGCAGAAGGCACTAAATCAGTTAGGCTCTTCCAGGCACATCAGGCCCTGCTTCCTGGACTTCCTGCTTCCTGTTTACCACAACCTGCTGCTTTTATGCTTGAAGAAGAGGGTCAGACCATGTGTGAAAAGATCCAGCCGTGAAACCACCTGGCCCAGCTGTGGGAGGCTGTTCAGTGGGCAGGTGGGCCCAGAGACAAGGAAGACCT
>NW_005291942.1:0-565 GCF_000412655.1 Myotis brandtii
CACTGGCCAGGGCCTGCCACTTCTATTCTCCTGTGTGTAGCTCATCATTGAATGACTCGCTTTCTCAGCCGTGCCTGGGGCCAGGAATGTGCTTTCCCCTCCGCCACCCTCCCTGGATGAGCTCTCCGTGTCACCCGCCGAGGGGAGCGTCTCCCGGGAGCATCGAGGTGCCCCTGCGGCGGATCAGTTCCCATTGCGCCGTCACACCCTTCCACCGCCTGTCGCTCCCATGACCCCAGGAGGAGAGTGTCCCCACCTTCCCTGCGTCCTCAGCATCATGGCTGGCTCCCGGGAGACGCTCAGCAGCGTTTGCTCAGCCGCGTTTGCTCGGAGAAAGACCCGGAAGCAGCTGAACACCAGAGAGCACAAACTCGTCGCGGCCTCGCACCCCGGCCTCACGGATGTTTGCCGGGGCTGTGTGCAGCACCCCGGCCCCTGACAACCTGACAACCTGGGACCATGAAGGAGACATGTTGACAATCAACTCATCTGAAAATCAGAACCCTTTTAATCCAACCAAAGCAGAGGAAGGCCCGGCCGGCGTGGCTCAGTGGTTGAGCATCGA
>NW_005291943.1:0-565 GCF_000412655.1 Myotis brandtii
GCCTTTAATAAAGCCACCTTGCCTTGAATGTAGGTGAAAAAAAGAGTAGCACTATAAAATTGCAACTCTTTTATTAATCAGCATTTTCAAAGAAGGAAAAAGAAGAAAATCTTTGTATCTAAATGAAAAATCTTTTTAAATTTTTTCTTAAGTTGTGATAAATAATTTGAGAAGGAAAATAGATGAAGCCTGTATCACACTTTACAAAAACTATACACCCAAGGAACTGGAAAAGATCCCCTCATCTAAAATTATTTCTCTCCCATTCGGGCCTAACTTCAATTTCCTTTCCTTCCTTCTTTTTCTCTATTGAACTAATGGTTTTGGATGATTATGCTTTATTACTTCAACTCCAAAACAGATACTTTGTAGAATATTTTACTGCCTTCTTCATTATTATTTTAGCCAATTTATATTTAGTTTTTAATTCTTTATAAAATTAGTATAAACAAGTATCTCAATTACAGAAGTGTTGAATAACATTGTGTTACTTCATGGCTGGGTGGAAAATTTTTTTTAAGATTAAGGTCTTGCCCTAGCCAGTTTTGCTCAGTGGATAGAGCAT
>NW_005291944.1:0-565 GCF_000412655.1 Myotis brandtii
AAAGCAAGTGAACTAATCTGGTTAAAACCATTCTAGGTTGTGTCTGCTATTAGTCAGTAAATATTGATAAATAAATGGATCTTACAGGAAAGATCTTGATTGAAAATTCTACATGGTGTAATGCAAAGAGCATGAGGTTTGAAATTGATCTGATCTGGGTTTGAAAACCAGCTCCAGCCTTGAGCTTGGGTTAGCCACATAAAGACTCTCCAAAGTACATTTGAAATTTCCTCACCTGAAAATTTTGAACAATTCTATCTGCTTTGCAGGGTTGCTGTAAAGATTAAAAATAACAAGTTGAAGGTATCAGGCTCAGAGCTTGGCACTGGTAAGCACGCAATAGGTGTTCATTCCCTTTGTGCAAAAGTAACATTCTGAAAATATGTGCTCATTAAATAAAGTGTTGCAGGTGGTAAAGCTGACTAATCTACGAGTTGGTAAGATCAATACTTGGAATTTAATTTCTGAAGTAGAAAAGAACACTTAAAAAGGTTACTACTCATCATCTATATCGATAGCTATTTCCTTCATCTTCTAAAGCAGTGGTTCTCAACCTTCCTAATGC
>NW_005291945.1:0-565 GCF_000412655.1 Myotis brandtii
AAAAAAAAATAGAACAATGCTATAAGAAGGAAAACTTAGTTAACGAGGAATTACTCTAAACTTTTAAGTATAACCTCACAAAGGCTAGGAAAAAGGATGCTACAATCAAATACACTTTCCAGAAAACTCACAGGCTTTTAAATTGTTCCTGTTTTAAAGCATTTCTTGTAAAATGGGGAAAAGTATTACCCAGCATTATCATATAATAATTACTTATTAATATTATTAATACAATGTTTCAATAAAAGGGTGTCTATTTTCTCCTTTTGTGAATGAGGTCAAGAACTATTTGACATCATTTAATAACATTTTAGTTTGTGATTCCTAATCTATAAACTCAGAATTCAAGTTCAGAAAAAAGTCAGTTTCTCCCATTTATTATCTCCCATTTATCAATCATCCTTGCATAATATGAGTTCTCAGTGATATTCCCTCATCGATCTGGTCTGTTTAAAATATATATTTTCCCACTTTTCTCATTGTGAAGAAACAGCTTTGAATTCCTGTTAGGTATTGTATGCATTTACCACTTCATTTAGAAATGTCAGCAATTTGAAAAGAAGAA
>NW_005291946.1:0-565 GCF_000412655.1 Myotis brandtii
GAAGACATAAATTGTATTTTGGTAACAAAGGAGGGATTATTTTCATCAGAAAACAAAAAGATGGAAGCTGTTGCAAGGTTGCCTCAGAAATCTTTCTCTATGACACCCCAAAGGAAGCTTATCCTTAGAGAAAACGGCAATTCTTTTGATGGATTACAAGTGAAAGGATTCTCCTTAAAGATGTTAGAGACTTCCCAAGTCCCACAAACAATTAGCTGCAATCATGTAATCAGTCATCTCCAAACGTTATCCCACCTAGGCTCATAAAACTTCTACTTAATGATTTTGTCAGGAAACTCTCCTGGAGGGAATTTCTGCCTGAAGAAAGTCAGGGGAGGGGAGGAGACAGACTTACTCCAAGAATCTTCCTAGTTAAGAGACTGAAATAACAAGCAAAAGACAATTAGCACATATAATCAGCACTTTGAAAATTCGCTGCCCTATTGAAGGTTTTAAAATTCCCCCTTTTAAGATGATTAACACCAGACTGTCACATTTACTTTTCAAAGGGATATAAACAGAAAGTTGCATTACCCTATCTAATAAAAGAGTAATATGCAAATTA
>NW_005291947.1:0-565 GCF_000412655.1 Myotis brandtii
GGCCAGAGTGGCCTCGGTGTTACAACAGGAAGTTGTCGAGGCTTAGAGAACTTACTCGCGGCATTAACATGGTATAAAAACACTGTCTTTCGTGTGTAACAGTGTTTAGCAGTAAAAAGAAGTTAATGATTGCCCCCGTTCAGGAATCATGCGATTGCTGGTGACATAATTACCTGGGAGGCAGGGATGGAACCCAGCCATTTCCTAGCCTTGGTCCTGCACGCCTGCCAGCACACCCATGCCGCCGAGTGCGGTTTCTGAAATTCGGCCTCTTTGTCTTTTTCTGGTGAATAAGCAAGGCCGTGTGTCATGTACGATTGGCTCTTCCTTGCGGTCAGGATGTGTCACCTGGACTGAGAGAGAGAGAGAGATCCCAGATTTTTCAGCTCCTCTTCCAATTGCTATGGATACGGTATCGGTGCGAACTGGAGTCTCTTCTCCATCACTTTCCGCTCGGCTTCCCCTTAACGCTGAAATCCTCCCCCTTCCTGATGTAAGGTGCAGGGCCTGTAAGTGCCGGAGGGCTTTGAAAAGTGTGCAGCTTCGGGAATAAGTTTCAAAAAAA
>NW_005291948.1:0-565 GCF_000412655.1 Myotis brandtii
AATAGCATTTGCTTTCTTTTTGGAAACTCAGTTGACCCATCCTTGGCCCATGATGCTCCTTCCTGGTGGCCCGCTGTCCTCCTGACATGGGCTGACAGGGCTCTTGCTTTCTGGCCCAACAAGATTCCGCGGGCTCAGCTGGTACAGTTCTTGCTCTGGACCTGCAGTTGGCCATTCCGCCAGGAGCTCGAGGTTCTCCAGTCAGGGTGTGACCCCTCCGCTTGGACGCCAGATTCGTCAATTCACTTACCTGAGGCCACACGCTGGCTTGTGGGGAGCCAGTTTCCTGGCCCCAAACATTCAGGGACCTTTCCCCCCTGCATGTGGTTCCTGTGGCTTCCGTGTGTGGGCCCTGTGGTGGCCCGTGGCAGCCTGGTGCTTGTGACGTCAGTGTGGGGCCGTGGAGAGGGCAATGGGGTGAGGGTGATGCCCGCAGGCTTGTGCTTTGGTGGGGCCAGGCTCACCTGGAGGACTTGACCACATGGCCGCACCTCCTCCTTGGCAAGGAAAGGGAAGACAGCCAGGAACAGGCTGCCCACCTTTGTTTTGTAAACGTGTTGTCCAG
>NW_005291949.1:0-565 GCF_000412655.1 Myotis brandtii
TTTTTTCCTAGTTTTAGATTTATATTTTTTAAAATCTCAACAAAGCAAAATAATATAAAAAGGAAACAAGAGTTTAAATAATAATAATGTGCAATTAAACAATTATACTATCAGGTGTGATTTGAAACTGACTCCCAAGCACCTATGATTCACATTTTTGAATAAAAAAGTCATTTTGTCACAAGTTTTGCAACAGTCAAATTATTTTGCTTAAGAGACTTTTGCTTGTGTGGATACATCTGCTTTGAATGAAATGTGTGACCTCATGGTGCAGTGAGTTCCCATGGTATACTTTTGTTTAAATATCAATTTTTGAAAAAAAATATTATTATGCCTGGTCTACACAATTTACATGGATTCATTTTTCATTCTTTCTCACTCACAAATTTTTCCTGTGTCCCCCTGGCTTATTCTTTGCTCTAAATCTCGAAAGAAGACTATGCTTATCAAACAAAAACCAGTATGAAAAAATTGAGTTATGAAAACCAAGAATGAAAGTGGCAAAATATGGATAGACTATGGAAACCAAATAGCAGAATTAAGGCATAAAAATAAAGACAAAAGA
>NW_005291950.1:0-565 GCF_000412655.1 Myotis brandtii
GTCACTTCATTTCTCCTCTGACTTAGCTAACAGAAAATAATCCCAGTCTGTATACTTGGTAATAATAGAAAGGAACCTACAGAATAAATTCAAGATGATTTGCTACTTGGTCACAAAGTTATTATGTTTATAAAATGCAAATGTACATAGAGAGCATTACTGAATGCAAAACAGTCCATCATAAAGTTGTATGTGTATCAATCAATAAGCACTAAAAAGATATGGCCAATTTAATTGGAAATCACTGGAATAAAGCCTATTATTGGCCTCCAAAATAGGGTAGCTTTGAGTTCTGAGTCCTTACAACAGCCCAGTTTTACATTTTTATTGGACTAGTCTAGCAGTCCTATTGTCTGGAAACCTGAAGCAAGTTCCTAGGGTGGGCAGGTGTGGTGTGGGGGAATGAAACTGAAAGAAATATAATTCATTTTCTGCCCCTACATGAAACAATACTGAAAGCAAAGCAAATTTAATTTAGTGACTTGCTCCAGAAAAGCTTAGTCCTTGAGGATAAACTGTGAATCAACTAAATGGATAACTTACCAAGACCAACACCTTAATTATC
>NW_005291951.1:0-565 GCF_000412655.1 Myotis brandtii
ATCAATCTATGCTTTGAGTGAGGCAGTTAAGATTGCACCTTTTGCTTCTGGCAAACCCATAGGTCACCTAACATGACACAGAAAGGAGGCAATAAACCCAACACTAGAGGGACTCATTTCCTTAGCAACGTGAAAGAAATCAGAATAGAAAGACCACACCACTGGGTAGAAATATTTGTATGCACCCAAGAAGAGACACAGGGTGGGATACACAGGTGAAGGTGGTCAAGGGTACAAACCTCCAGTTATACAAGATGAATTCCCCTCTGGGGATGTAATGTACCGCATGGTGACTATGGTTAACAATACTGCATTGTAATTTGAAAATGGCTAAGAGAGTAGACTTTTAAAGCTCTCTTCAGAAAAAAAAGTAACTATGTGATGTTAACTAACCCAATATATATAATCATTAATTGTACAGCTCAAACTTACACAATGTTATATGTCAATTATATTTCAGCAAAACTGGGATAAAACACAGGCATGTTATACAAATAAAAGCTATTATTATCATTTCTTATTAGACTGAAGAAATACACTGAGTGGCCAGATTATTATGACCACC
>NW_005291952.1:0-565 GCF_000412655.1 Myotis brandtii
ATCAGTTTACTCTTTCAGATTTTTACATATATTTTGTGAATGAAGCATGTCTTTACTTTTGCCTAAGTAGAAAAAAAAACTTTTGTCGGAAAAACATGAGAACATGTATTTCATAATTTTTGTTTTCGGTATGGTGGATGGTTGTGAGGTGAATGCCGTCAGATTGTAAAAGAACTATCTATCCCTATTATAACCAGTCACTTCCTGTCTCTGCAGACTCTGTTCACCACTGAATCTATTTATTTGCATCAATAACAGGGAAAAAGCCTAGAATGAGTAAATATTCAGAACCTTCTGCTTTTATATCAGAACTCTTTAAGCTTTTTTCCAATTAACCTCAGTTTCCTTGCTGGTTGCAAGACCTTTCCCAGATATCCTCACTTTTTTTCTCAGCTATATCTTGTCTGAGAGGATGTGGACCATCAAGAGAGATTGAAGGTAAACCAAAATGCCTAATATGAGTATCCCATTACCAACCTGATAATGTGTTTATTGATTTGGTTTTTGTTAATATTAATCTCAGGCTAGAGGTTTGGACCACACTTATTCTGGAACTGACCTGTCC
>NW_005291953.1:0-565 GCF_000412655.1 Myotis brandtii
AAGGTCCAACATTGCATTTTGTGGTTAGGTCTTTTAAGTCTCTTTGATTACAGAGCAGCCCATCCACTCCCTTCCCACCTCTGCCACCTTATTTTGCCATGAATTTATTAAAGAAAATGCATCTTTAATGGCTGAGGATAGTATTGGCTTGATAAAATATGTGTTTAAGAACAAACACTGTGACAGAGCGTTGAGTGCATTGAAAGGAACATAAAACTAAAGTCTGGGAGAGCTTATTCAGGAAAGAACTGCTATAACCTGGGCAAGAGATAATGGTGGTCTGAATTAGGTAGTTGGAGTAGGGAATGAATGGAGAACATCTCAGATTCAATCCAAGGGGCAGTTCCAAATTCTGAAGAACATTACAGCAATTATCCAATATCTGTAGCAATCTAAAAAGTGAGAGTAACATTTAATAAGTTTTTATTCAAATGTTGAGGCAATATATCATTAGGTGGTGATCTCTCCCAAGAAGTGTTCAAGAAAAAGCTATATGATCAGCCACTGGGGATGATGCAACCTTAAGGTAAGAATCTCTTGTCCCCTCCTCCTCCTCCTCCTCCTC
>NW_005291954.1:0-565 GCF_000412655.1 Myotis brandtii
GTTCGCAGCCTGACGGGAAGGTTAAGAACCTGAGAGAGATGGAATTATGAAAGGCACTAAGTGCAAACCGCTTATAAATCAATATGGAGGAAGGTCTTAGTGGGGTCATTAGGGGTCATGACTGGTTAAATCCTTTTACTCATGGCTCTTTCAGACTTGGCATTCATGGGGCATGTTCAAGTCTGGAGCAACTGAGAATTTAAGACAAAACAAAACAAAACACCTGTAGTTCTCATCTTCTCTGAGGAGCTTACCCTTTTCTTATCTCCTAGGAAAATTTGGCCAACTCAGAAGGCAGCTAATTCCTCTCAAATAGTAAGTTTTTATCTTGTTCCTTTTGCTCCCCAGGGGTCATTGCTGTCTTAGTTCTTGTACTTTTCCCTTTTCATCATCCACTTATTTTTAACCTATCTCTTGGTGGTTGTGTTCAGTTATTTATTGGCTATATCATTCTTGCCATAATAACTCCCCTCAGTGGGTACTCCTGAATCCTTTCCCCTCCTTTCTATTTTGTGTGTGTACATGGACAAGCTGAATTTTCTCATCAGTAACTACTTTGTTAACT
>NW_005291955.1:0-565 GCF_000412655.1 Myotis brandtii
CTCTCTGTCTCTCTCCCTTCCTCTCTGTGGAAAATCAGTGGAATATATTTTAAAAAAAAAAGTTATGTAGAACCTTTTTTATGGTAATGCCTTTTAACAACGTAATTCAAATATTTATTGAGTCTCCACTATGTGCAAGGCACTGTGCTCATTTACATTGGGGACACAAAAATGAGCAAGACGTCAAGGATCTTACACTTTAGTAGAATACATGAAACTATATCCTATAAGGCAGAACTCACATGTGCAATGTGTTACAATAGGATATGGCTACGAGAACATAAGCTTGCCTGGCACATAGCACACCTTCCATATTTGTTGGATGAATAAGGAAATATTAGGAGAATGTGGACTGTTTCAAGGAAGAAGTGCTGTTTAATAAATACCTCTTATGATAAACACAAAATGGGGGCAGTCCTGCTATAATCTGACCAAGAAAATCCTCCATTCAAATTCCTAACATTGTGGCACCTGGTCTACATATTCAAAACATCTATTGTCTAAATTGTGCCTGTTAGGTCTATTTATAAATAAACTAGAGGACCAGTGCACAAGTTCATGCATC
>NW_005291956.1:0-565 GCF_000412655.1 Myotis brandtii
AAAAAATATATTTTAAAAAGACCGGGGCTTCTACCTCTAGTCACCCTCTCTGGGGTTTGCTCTGAGCGAAGGCAGCTGCCATGTCATAAGCTTCCCCAAGGCGAGGTCCATGTAGTGAAGCACTGATGCCTCCGACCAATGGCCAGCGGTACCTGAGCACAGCCAACTGCCCTGCATGTGGGCTTCCAGGCAGACCCTCCCCTGTCAAGCTTGGCGATGAAACCACAGCTCCAGTCCACACCTTGCAGACAGCCAGTGAGAGACCCTCAGCCAGAGGCACTCAGCGAAGCTGTGCCAGGATGCCTGGTTCACAGAACCTGGGAGATAATACATCTGTTGCTTTAAGCCAATAAATTTGAGGTAACTTGCTATGTAGCAATAGAGAACTGTCACACTTTGCTTCCTTCACTCCCGCAGTAGTGACAGAATAAGAAATCACCTTCAGCCCTGGTCGGGTAGCTCAGATGGTTGGAGCATCATCTCTTACAGCAAAAGTCTGCGAGTTCAGTTCCCAAGTAGGGCACATACCTAGATAGTGGGGTTTGGTCACTGGCTGGGGCACGTA
>NW_005291957.1:0-565 GCF_000412655.1 Myotis brandtii
GCACGCCAAGGAGGGATATGTCGGGGTCGGGGTCTTTCTCGGGGTTCCCGGGAGGCTGGGCGGGAGGTTTCAGCTGTGGGTGAATATAGACGCGGCTCGGTGAACCTGATGCCAGCAGTCCTGGCACCACCTGGCTTGGTGGCCTCGGGCACGTGATGTGATCTTTCCTGGCTTCCCTGGGTCTCCTCTTGGAGGTGGGCATCACGGGGCCATGAGAACGGATGCAGCATAAGCCTGCCCCATGGGGACGATCGGGGGGGGACGATCGGGTGGATGGTGGCTGCCTGCCTGTTGGTGGAAACTCAGGGCCTCCCATTCCTTGTGTATTCGTGGTGGGCGATCGTTTCCGCTCCGCGCACTCCTCGGAGGCGTCATCGGAATCAAGCAAATTTGGGAACGTGCTTTGCAGGGGCGTCTGCAGCACCCCTGGCGTTCCCTGTGGCTCTTGATTTCTAGAATCCCTCCCAGCCCCCCTGGCTTTGGCCTGGCAGCTGTGCCGTTTGTGGCCTGTTGGTTGAAAGCTGATTCTTTTCTCTTTTTTTAAAAAAATATTTTTATTGATTTC
>NW_005291958.1:0-565 GCF_000412655.1 Myotis brandtii
GGATGTTACTATTGGAGGGAAGTGGGTAATTGGTACTCAAGTGAAGGGACAGGGTTGACTTTTGGGGGATTGCTAATGGAGAGGGTGCAGGTTCCAACTGGCTGATAAAGTCTCAAGCAATGGCCCTTCACAATACCACCAGATGTCTGCTCTGGCTACAGCCAGTGTAGACTACTTAACTCCTCAAAGGACCAGCCTTCACTGCACCTGTTACATTGTCCAAAAACTCTGACTGCTCCCCACACCTGGAGAGGCAGGAGGTATAGTTAATATTCAGGGCTGGGGGTTTGATAGTCTTCAGGGCTCTTACCTTGGACCTTTCATGGTTGGGAATAGCAGTGATAGGGTCCTACAAGACTCATTGCCCCAGGCCTGGCTGTCTAGAAAGAGGGCTATCATGCATCCCATGCCCACAGCATCTGAGTCCATCCAAGTGGAAATGGCACTACTTGAGCTTCCAGTCTCCCTGTCATGCAAGCGTAACAGTCACTTTTGTTTAGAGGAGCGGTTCTCAACCTGAGGGTCTCGAACCCTGAAAACACATCCTGCATATCAGATATTTACA
>NW_005291959.1:0-565 GCF_000412655.1 Myotis brandtii
GGAATTTATGTTCACACACAAAGGCCTGTGTACAAATGTTGACAACAGTTATTCATATTAGCCAAAGAACTAGCAACAACCCAGTTAGTGAGTAGATAAGCAAATTGTGTCACATTGATACAATGGGATACTGTTCCGCAATAAGAAATGGCAAGCTATTAATTTGATGAATTCAGCGACATGGATGAACCTTAAAAGTATCATGCTAAGTGAAAGAAACCAGTCATGAAATGTTACATACTCTTTTATTTTTATGCCGTTCAGAAAACAGAAAAATTACAGGGGTCAGAAATCAGAACGGAGGGTGCCTGGGACCTGCATAGGCAAAAGGACATGAGGACATTTTTGGGGTGTTGGAAATCTTCTTTGCCTTACTTGTGGCTGTAGTTATACAACTGTGTACCTTTGTCAAACTCAAACTGTATCTTTAAAAGGGTGAATTTTATTGTATGTAAGTAAAAAATCAGGACTTTAAAATATCCATCAGCGAGTTCAAACCCACCATTTTCCGGATGGGGAAGTGACCTGCTACAGCAGGTGTAAGTCGGGAGTACAGGTTTGGCTC
>NW_005291960.1:0-565 GCF_000412655.1 Myotis brandtii
CTGATTTCAGATGCATCTCCTCGACCTCCACCCTTACCCTCACGCCTACATTTGAACATTTCTAAAATCCAGATCCATCTTAAAATTGTTGGCACTTTAAGATTTTAAATGACAGCATTTTTGGTGTAACTTACATTGGACGTCCTCTTAATTTTAATAAAATATGTAGAAAAAGCAAAGATGCTCACGCCCTCGGGTCCAGCACTTTGATTCCTAGACGTATCTTTAGAGAATCAGGACCTACACACACAGAGATACATAATGTTGCTCACTGCAACATTTTTACTTTACAAAGTTTTACTCTGAGAAACCAGCGATGTTGGTTTCTTGAATACGTATATGGGTAAGAATACAGTTGCCAATACAGTGGCTGGACCAGAGCAGTGTGTTACCTCCTGTGAGAAGAAGTCGGAGACAGTGGCTGAATTTTGTGACTCAGTGGTGACCTCAAGAACCCAGACTCTTTCCAGTTCTCTGCTTTGCCACCATTGGCTCTCTGACTTCTACTTTTTTACTTGTTCATTTCTTAATCACAACATCTCTGCCTTAACAATACTGTCTAGGG
>NW_005291961.1:0-565 GCF_000412655.1 Myotis brandtii
AAATGAGGGAGAATGAGATGCACAAGATATTAAAACACACTGCAACGGCTTAAAATTAAAGGGGAAACAAAGACTACAAAGTCAAGAAATAGACCAAGACACAAATCAAGAGCATGTGACTAAAAGGACATGCTAAATGACTGGAGGGGGAAAATATTACAACAAAAACTTTGCACTGCAGGAAGCCCTTCTATGCATTACACAAAACCTTAAATCCATAAAAGAGAAGATCGACAAATCTAATAAAGCATAATTTATAAATTTTTAGATTGCCAAAAAATGGCAGAAAACGAAGATAAACTGGAGAAAAACTGCAAACACATATGACAAAAGATAAACTTCTGTAATACAGACTGTGCTCTCAGTAATCAGTAAGAGAAAAACAGGCAATTCTGTCAGCAAATGGGCAAAATGTCCAAATGAACAGTTCACACAAAAAGAATGATAGAAGGAAAGGAAGGAAGACAGGCAAGAAAGCAAACAAAACTAAAGTAAGCAAGAGACAGGTAAACTAATTTAAGTGACCGATCAACACCCTAGAACAGTGGTCAGCAAACTGCGGCTC
>NW_005291962.1:0-565 GCF_000412655.1 Myotis brandtii
CCCTCCCAAAGTGGGGAAAGGTTGTTTGATTTCAGACAAATTCTGCTTGATAACTCTAATCTGTTTTGTTTGTGTTTTTGTTTTTTTGGCTTAAATCTCTTTGTAACTAATGGTCCTCAGTGATTTTTTTTGTTATTAATTGGGTATTTTAAAAATTATATGAGCATTATTTTAAAAATCTCAAATAAGAATTAGAAAACTCATTTACATTAGATTAGTTACACTATGATTATGTAACTATTTTGCTGGTAGCACCAAGAACTGATTAGAGGTAAATATATTATTGTCTTTTTTTTTTTTAAGAGAACTTTTCACAAGCCCCAGCCAAATGAATTCACTTTTAATTTTTTTCTGGAGTCTTTTATTTCTGAATCATACTTAACTGCTGATGTTTCTTGTATCTCAAGTTCTCCTGTTTTTTTAAGAATTAGTTTGCTATAGACTGAATGCTTTTGTCCCCCCAAAATTCATATGTTGAAACCTAATCCCCAAAGTGATGGTGTTGGAGGTGGGGCCTTTGGGAGGTGGTTAGGTCTTGAGGGTGGAGCCCTCATGAATGGGATTA
>NW_005291963.1:0-566 GCF_000412655.1 Myotis brandtii
CATGAGTCCTTCCTTCAGTTCATTCCTAAGGCCCAGCTGCATTCTTGTCCTTAGATTTCATGAGAAAACTCATATTTCTTTGTAATAAATCTAATTTTTTTCTCACCAGCTACCTGGCATTGGTTTCTGTTGCTTACAACCAAAACTAATACTTTCTACATGTATTTACCATTTTTAATTAGCCAACATTTTTAGAAGGGAAATTAGTTTTAGAGAATTGGTTCAACAAGAATTTAAGGAGGTGCATTCTTTTAGATTACTCAAGATGTTTTTAGTTCAGGAATCTCCATTTAACCATTTAAAGTACATTGTTACATTAAGGTCCTAATTAACTAAACACTTAGCAAAATGTTGTAGTTTATCGACAGTACTCATTTTCCCCATCACCTGTAGCAGCGGTGCCACCACTCACAGGCCAAAAGCTGGTGTGCAGGGCAGTCCAGCAATTACTCAAATTCCTACTATGTTTCTGGCACTTTTCTTATGTTAGGCTGTTACGCATTACCTGGAACAGTGTCTGGGCCAGAGTAATCCCTCAACACACATTGAGTTGAAGGAATAAAAAA
>NW_005291964.1:0-566 GCF_000412655.1 Myotis brandtii
TATCCACTGAGCCAAACCGGCTAGGGCAGAATGTGGGAATTATTTACTCTTAACTCCCAGTCTTAGAACACCATGTCCCATTGGATGAAGGCCTAATGATTGTGGTAAATGTAGGAAATCATTACCAAAGTCTAGCCTCATTACATCCAGAGAATTCACAGTAGGGGCAGACCTTATAAGTGCAGTGAATGTGAGAAGGTCTTTCAGGTGCAGAACATACCTTATTGGATACCACAGATTTAAAATGGGAGAACTGCCTTAATTGGGCAGATATATACTATTTGTTCAGTGCACCAACACTGGAGTAGACCCTACATGAAGCTGCCATTTGCCTATGTTGAGCCTCATACATCTGAACATCTATATAAATTCCATGTATGCAGCAACTGCATTGCACTTTTCTTAAAAAATATATTTCTGTTGATTTCAGAGAGGAAGGGAAAGGCAGAGAGAGAGATAGAAACATGAGTGATGAGAAAGTATCATAGATCTGCTGCCTCCTACAAACCCCTAAGGGGAATTAAGCCGTCAACCTGGCATGTGCCCTTGACCGGAATCGAACCCAG
>NW_005291965.1:0-566 GCF_000412655.1 Myotis brandtii
AAAAATATATTTTTTAAAAATGTCTAGGCCCTCTCCTCCTGCCCCTTCTCAATGACCACAGCTTGCTTTGGTTATTTTCATGTCTATCCTGATTAATACAGCAGCCTTCTCTCTTAGCTTTTGCCTCTAGTCTCTCTCACCATATAATTCTTCTATCACACTCCTGCCAATGTTATTGTTTTTCCAAATACAAGAACCAAAGCTCCTCAATTACATCCTTAAAAAAAAACTTTGATGTTTCCCAATTCCTACAAGGAAAAGGCTAAAGGCCTTAAGAAGTTACGAAATTCTCTCCCAATTCGTTTCTGCCTGTCTTTCTGATCTTGACACCAATATTCTGCCAGCTTTGCTCTCTCCCAAAGATGACAGGCTTCGTCATGCCTTCTTGCATGTGGATATGCTGTTTCCTTTGTGGGATGCCTTTCCGACCCTGTTCTGCTTGGTGGGTTCTAAGTCATCCTTCAGAGTCTACTCAAGTGTCACAAGCTCTGAAGCTTTCCTCGCTCCTTTAGGCAAATAGCTGTTCTTCATTTTTGTCTCCGCAGTGCTGTTTAGAGTTCTATTTT
>NW_005291966.1:0-566 GCF_000412655.1 Myotis brandtii
ACCACTGGGCTACACCATATAGCTAGCCTAGGTGTGTAGTATACTATATATGTACACCATCTAGTTTTGTGTACGTGCATTCAATGATGTTCCCATAACCATGAAATTGCCTAATGTCGCATTTCTCAGAACATATCCCCATTGTTAAGTGGTGCGTGACTAGAGTCGTATTTCTAAATAATCCATTTATGCTTAACAGGTCATTTAACTGAATAATCTCAGAACTGGAAAAATAAGTTCATATAGACAGAGCAGGAACTAAAGAAAAATAGTTTAAGAATAAAGACAATCCTCAATTAAGCATTCTATGAATGAACCATGCTCTCAACTTGCTTTCTTCAATATTATCTAAAACTTCCTTTGTTTTCTAATGGTAAAAAGGTTTGATAGAGACAAGTTTGAAACAGTAAGTGAAGCGTGGAGCTTGTTAATAGGTTTAGTAACTGATTCTATGTTTACCTTTGTTGATCTAAAGCTAATTATAGATGTTTAGGCACATAATTCTATGGCCTGCTCTTACCACTGGATTAAACTTCTCCAAAGCAAGTATTTTTGTGTGTTTTTTT
>NW_005291967.1:0-566 GCF_000412655.1 Myotis brandtii
CTCTGTAATCTCTTGTCGGAAGCAGTGGCAAGCACGCTTGAATCCAGGAATGCAGGAGGAGTATCCAAAGTGTCAAAGTATTTGCAATCATGCTTTGAAGCCATCACAGTGAACAAAATACCAGCAGCAATAACCGCAATATATGATATCCAGAATGGTGGGTTGGTTTTTATTTGCTGGAATGGCCTTATGGTTTCCTATATTTGGTCCTCATTTATCTACAGCAGGAAATGGAAGGAAATAGAGTCTTTCCTTAAGGCAGTTCTCTGTTCCAACTGGTATTCTTCTAACGCCTCCCTTAGCTCTGACAACCTTCTAAATGGCTTCAGACAGGACTTCCACTGACTCAGGTTTCATTGATGTAGTTGTACCCAAATAGAAAATGTTCTGTTGACTATATTCAAAACACATTGCTAAGCCAATTTTCTTTAAATTCTCCTGAATTTCCTCCCCTGGGAGGATTATACAACTGCCAAGTTTGAATTTTAAACTTTCAGATACTTTTGAGTAATAGGCAGTGGAGAGAAACAAGAGTATTTTGGTAAGGTGGTGTTGGTGTGTGTGTG
>NW_005291968.1:0-566 GCF_000412655.1 Myotis brandtii
AACAAAACAAACAAACAAAAAGCCCAGCCCAGCTCCCCTCCGCCCAGCTCCCACGGCTGCTCTCACCTGAGCGCGCACCTCTAGAGGCCACGTGCGAGTGGCTGAGTGTCTGTCCTGTGTCTGGCTCACTTCGCTCAGCTAACGTCCCCACGGCCCATCCGAGTGGGAGCCGGGGCAGGGCGTTGTCCGTGGGGCAGATGGCACGCGCACAGGTGGACACTGGTGGCCGGCACCTTTGGGATGTGTGAAGGGGCTGCCGTGGACATGGGTTTGCCAACGTCTGCCGCGTCTCTGCTTCCTGGCCTTTCACAGGAGCGCCCGGGAGTGGAGCTGCTGGGCCACACGTCCACCCCCGCAGCCGCCCGCGCGGGCTCCCACGTCTGCACATCTTCACCCACCTGCTCGCCCGTCTGGTGAGTTACGGCAGCCCTCCTAGCAGGTCTGAGGGGTGTCCCTGGGGTCTGACTTGCACGGGCCTACGACTAACGATGTGGACACCTTCCCACACACCTGACCATTTGTATGTCTTTCGAGAAATGTCTCTTCAAGTCCTTTGCCTGTTTTTT
>NW_005291969.1:0-566 GCF_000412655.1 Myotis brandtii
CCTCTCTTGGCAGAGGAGACGCAGGGAGGGCTCCATAATTCATGGGGACAAAACCATTACATGGGCTGACCCGCGAGTTCTGTCATGAGCCTTTCTCTCTGGTAATTGTGAAAGTTAATACAGTGCAGGGAAGTGCTGCAGCTATTTGAATTTCAAATGTGGCCAAGCTGCTGGAAACATCCGGGTGTGCAGGAGAGAGTATATCTCACTCTTTCACTATCCCTACACCTGTCACCAGCGTGGGGTGCAGGCTTAAGGAATTCCTGGATCCTCAGGTAACCACCAACATGAGGACCCAGTCAACCTAAGGGTCTCCATCTCCTCTTCTTAGCCAGGGAGCAGCTGCCTAGGACCACATGCCCTGTTCCCTCATAATGTTCAGAAACAGACTGCTCTGGGAAACAGAGTGTTCTGGTTAATTGAGGGAGCTATGAGGTCCAGAGTGGATAACCACCTTTCAAAGAATTAGAATATGCATTAAAAAACCCTACTCTTTTAAAAATCACAAAGCTGCTATTCAGAAGGCATGCTCCAAAGCATTACAGCACTGAATCTTCCCATCAGCC
>NW_005291970.1:0-566 GCF_000412655.1 Myotis brandtii
GCGCGCACTCTCTTCCTCAGTAAGCCAGTTTCCAAACAGTAACTGACGGCCAGCTGCTCCTGAGCTAGGTAGGGGAAAATGTTGCAGACGCGGCTCTGTGCGTGAAGCTGCCTGATCGCTTTGAGGCAGAAGGTAAGATCTGACAGTCATCAGGAGCAAAGAGAGGAAATATTTAATTGTCAGTTATTAAGTAGATGACAAGAATGACCCTAGCCTTGGAGAATGAAAGTGACTGTTTCTTATGTTAAAAAAGGAAGGAAAAAAAGCCAGACTATTTTAAATTAAAAGTCAGCCTACCTTACAAAAAATGTCTATTTAACATGTTTCAGTGTGTTTAAAAGTTGTAAAATCTACTCTTGACTTTTGTAATTCTTAATGACTTGCCTGGATAATTCTGTGGTTTTGAAATGGTTTATTTTGAATAAATACATCATGGTAACTCTCTACAACCATAGGTTGCTAGTATCAATGATTCTCAGTAAAACCAAAATGATTCTACTCATTAAGCAATTGTTCTTCTTGTAAGTGTAAGAATTTTGCTGAGTAAGTTGGCAAAAGGATCCTGA
>NW_005291971.1:0-566 GCF_000412655.1 Myotis brandtii
GGCTTATGTAGATTCTTAAATATGTTTGGCCATGCAAAAAGACTTGCTGGAATCTATGTAAAGAAGAGGAAACAAACAAACAAAACAGAGGGGAAAAAAGAGGAAACACTTCAATCAAGAAGAAGGTGACATATTGGGTAAGCAATAAGTCACTCCTATAAATGAAAGAAAAGGAAGTAAAAAACTAGAACGCATTTTTAAAAAAGTTTACAGAGGTAAAAAAAAATAGGATAACCATTTCAAGTTAAACAAAGCAGTGACTTTTTCAAAATTCAAAAAAATTAATTTTTCCTGAGGCTACTGTGGATCTGTTCTTGTATTAGATACTATGTTAGGTGTGAAAATGTATGGCAAGAATTTTGAATTATCTTTTTTTAAAAATGATTATACATGCTACAATGAGAGAACAGTGAGTTATACGAAAGTGTTCGGCAGAATATTGCCACAGACTGTTCAAGGGAAAAGGATATCAGATATAATTAACCTCAACATCTTACACATTAGAGACAAAAATCCAGAGCTTGGCAGTCTGTTATATGGAAGAGACAGAAGGTGTTAATTTTTTT
>NW_005291972.1:0-566 GCF_000412655.1 Myotis brandtii
TGTGACTCTCTATATCTTTATGAAATGCCTCTTTTCATTTAAATTGAGTGAAAATTATTTCATTTTTCACAAAGAGCCATGGATTGGTCTTATTTTAAGCTTGGTATCTTATTCTTATTAGAAATACTTTGATCTATAAAGATTGGATTGGCTATTATGCATTATTATGGTTAAAATGACACATTCACAGACCATTCTTGAGTCTTCCCTATAAAAAAGAGACAAATATATTTTAACAATTATGATAACTCCATAAATTTACCAACATATTGAATTTGCATAGTCCAGTATCATCTCAGTATGAGCATCTAAGGGACAATGTCTTATATTTGTTCCATTACTGAAAAGTAGAAAGTCATTCTTTTGTCAAGCAAGTCAAAAAGAACAGAGAAAAATATGCCATGATTTATTTATTTGTATCACACAGAAATACACAGATGTTTATTTTGTTTTTTATAGTCTATAGGATAATAATACATCTTACAATTACTAAAGAGATCTTTAGATTTTTATAACATATGATTTTTTAGTAAGAGGGAGTAAATCTAAGAATGATGCAGCCAATG
>NW_005291973.1:0-566 GCF_000412655.1 Myotis brandtii
GCATGTGCCCCAACCTTGAATCAAACTGTGACCTCCTGATTCATGGGTCGGTGCTCAACCACTGAGTCACACTGGCTAGGCTAAAATATAGGAAACAATTTAACATCTAGCATATATGTCATCCATCACCTATTTTCTGAATTTTTGTCAAAGAATCTAAAAATGATAATTTTGATACTGAAGGGTATGTGTGTATTAGTGCAGCTCATAATTAAGGGATCTGAAATTCCAGTTACACTGACTTCTTTGCCACCATAGAGAAATTGCTTGATTTGTGGTGGCTTGCTTTAATCTGCCAAAAAATGGGATATATGAGTCTTTTTTATGGGGTTGTTGTAAAAGACAGTGAAACATAACTATAGTAAATTCTTAGGAAATATAGTCATATGTCTGTGCAGTGATTTAACATTCAACAAAAATTTATTTGATAAATATTTACTCTTTTGCCAAAGCAATAGTCATAGATGTTATTCCAGGTTCTTGAACTCTTTACTTCCTAACTCCACCCCTCTTGATTCATCTGAAGTTCTTTTTTATTTTTTATTGATTTCAGAGAGGAAGGCAGA
>NW_005291974.1:0-566 GCF_000412655.1 Myotis brandtii
GTGTGTACACATATTTATGTTCTAGCCTCAGTCACTGGGCTACAGAGAGATAATTGTGGGAGCAATCAGGGCTCTAGCAAGGAGATAAAAGTCCAAATTCTGGGTATCTTGAGGTCAGCCAGTCATGCCTACTTCTCCAAAAAATTCTGTATATACTGAGAAAAGACACTACTCCAAAAGAAGAAGAGTTCTACATTGCATGACAGTATATTTCGGTATTTTATCAGATATTCTCATATCATAGAGCAGCGATTCTCAAACTTTAGAGCACGTAAGAAGCCCCTGGGTTGCTTGTTAAAATACAGAGTTCCTGGTCCCATGGCCAGAAGTGTTAATTCAGTAGGGGCCCAAGAATCTGCATTTTCTGGGTGCCCAGTGTTGTGTTGATCGTGCTGCAGGGAGTTGGAAGGTGTGAGAAATATCACCATTGAAGGTATAGAGCAGAGTCAACGAGATCATCTAGTCTTATTTTAGCAGTGGAATTATGTTTCAAACGAAGTCTTATGTAGAACCCCAGTAGATAAAACAAATGGAAGGATTGTGGCTGTGATTAATGATGATGGGGT
>NW_005291975.1:0-566 GCF_000412655.1 Myotis brandtii
CCAAAGGGGTTGCGACCCACAGGTTGAGAAGCGCTGCTCTAAAGGCTATCCGTGCTACCATCTTGTGCATGAGCACATAGGTGGAGTCACCGATCTGCACTTGACCAATCCCTCTTGGTTGCTAGGCGCAGGGGACATCTACAGCACAATTCCCTAGTTTCTATGAGAGATTTCAAACGGAAGATCCGATGTGGTCCCCAGACGTGAGAACGGCTCTTCCACCTGCCGCGTGGGGACTAAGTCAGAACACAGGCGGCTGGGAGCCCGCGAGACCCTACCTGAGGATGCTCTGGTCCAGGGCCTGGATCTGCCGCTGGTCCTGCTGGTTCTGCCGCTTCAGCTCCTCCTGCTCCTTCCCGCCGCCGCCGACGCCGTCCAGCAGCCAGCTCTCCCGCAGGGCCTTTTTCTGAGTCAGGGGACACAGAGACGTTTCCTTAAACCAGTCCACAGCCCCGACCTCGGACCCCTCTCAAGTCTAGGAGTTTCAACATGGGCACACTTCAAAGAGAAAGTATCCCCTCTCACCCCCTTGCCTGAATAAACCTGGCCTTTTCCTTCTTTGCACC
>NW_005291976.1:0-566 GCF_000412655.1 Myotis brandtii
TCAGACCAAGAAGGGGAGCCTCCCTTCAGTGGGGCGGTCCTGGGAAATGGGACGTCACTGACCACTGCCCAGCAGGCTCCCCAAGGTGGGAGGGGGGCCACGTGCCCTCCCTCACTATTGGGGTCACTGGTATGAGTAGGATGGCCTTTGTGCAAGCAGGTGTCTGAGGTGCGCTCGGTGGCGATGGGGTGTGTCCAAGCTTCTGTTGAAAGGAGGGAGTGAGGCTGGGACAGTAAAACCACACTTCTTTTCTCATTGACTTCATCACTTTCTCTCCAGATGATTAATTCAGCATAAAATCAATAGCTAACATATACTGAATGCTGCTGTCATCGCCCCTCTGTCAAGATCTTTACCCACAACTTCTTCCCGAATCTTTACAGCAGCTCAGGAAGCAGATGCTGCCATCATGCCCGTTCTACACCTCGGGAAGGGGTTCCAGTCAGGTGGCTTGCTCAGGTCACCGATGAAGTGTTAGGCCCAGAGTCAAGCTTATGTCTGTGTGATGCCAAAGCCTGACACACAGCCCTGAGCTGTGCCTGACCCGTGGCCTGTGCTGTGCCTGA
>NW_005291977.1:0-566 GCF_000412655.1 Myotis brandtii
ACTCAAAACTAATCACAGACCTGTTCGTAGGCACCTGTTGCCATGGCTCCTTATTGTATTACTTTATTCTTTCTGACCATGTCGCAAATGTCACCAATTACTCTTCAACACTCGTGATATTCTTTTTGTGGCTTTGGTTTCTCCAATCCTAATTCTCCCCCGGGGTGCTTTCTCTCTCTGGCTCTGGAGGTCCAGATGTAAGCTTAACAATGGACACACAAGTACACCACCTCCTCCTACACCCGGTGTTCAGAAAAGCTGGTCCAGTACAGCCATGATCTGATAAACCAAATCTTACAAGATCTGCAGGCCAAGGGAAGTCTGCTGTTAAAACTAAACGATACTCCTGGCATGAGTTTCGTGGATAATTAAGGAAATAATCGCCCGCCCTCTCTTTTGGACACACCCATCTCCTCCCACCGGAAGCGGCGCTCGGTGAGCATCTGACAGCTGACAGTTCTGCAGGTGCGCGCCTGGGAGGGTCCCAGTCTGGAGAGCGGCGGGCACCAGGAAGGGAGACCGGCGACTCCGGGAAGCCCCGCAGAGCCCGGTGGGGCTAAGGCTGG
>NW_005291978.1:0-566 GCF_000412655.1 Myotis brandtii
CTCATAATCCAGCAATGGTCCTGCCCCAGGACCTTTGCATGTGCTGTGCCCAATGCCTGGAATGCTCTTTCCACAGCTCCCGGCTCTCTGCTTGACTTCCTCCCTCATCTTCAAGTCGATATACAAATGTCACCTCTTCAGAAAGGGCCTCCCTGACTGCTCTCTGTCAAAAATAGCCCATCTCCCTCCCTGACCTCCCTCCTTTGTTTTGTCCATAGCCCTGCTCACTGCGTGACCTTATGGAGTTATCTTATTAACCTCCTTCACTTCAGCTCTAAGAGGGGACTTTCGTCTGTTTTGTTTACTGCTGTGTTTCCATTGCCTAGCACATGGGGGATGCTCAGTAAAGACGGATTGAACAAGTAAATTTACACACACACACATTCTTTGATTCATGTCTGTTTCTCTCCACCCCTGCAAAATCCTGAATGTCTTTTTTTACATAAAAATAATTCAAGTTTGCTATTAAACATTTAGAAATTTACAGAATTATAAGAGAGATCACAAAATATGATCACTCAGAGACAAATATATTTAATCTATTGATGTAGAAAGGAGTTATTATT
>NW_005291979.1:0-566 GCF_000412655.1 Myotis brandtii
CAAACAAACAAACAAACAAACAAACAAAAAACCAATGAAAGTACAGTATCACATGTCATTTCCTAATAAAACTCTATAGGTTCTGCTGATTGTCCACTGACAGGGAGGGCTCATGTCATAATAAAATTAGTATTAAATTTCATATTAACGAATCATAAACACTTCAGTGCACTGGAAGTGAGACCTTTCTTGAAGATCCTCCTTCTTTGGTTCTTGGTGGGGTCTAGGATTTGTACTTAGTACTTAGTTCTGTAGGGGATTTGGACACAATGCCATATTGGAAACTACAGCTTCCACCTTACATTCAGGCCACACACCACAATCTGCTGGGGAAAAGGACATGGAGACAAAGAGAATAGTCAACTGTTTCCCTTCAGTCAGTGAGGAGGGGGTTCAGGACGAGCAGAGTTACTTTATCTTTCCCAGAAACTCCTGCCAAAGCTCCTTCAGTGTTGGGTGAGACAGGAGGGAATTCATTTTCTTGGCCTCCAGTACTTCCCAGCCCCATTTTCCTAGGGGAAAGCATCAGATTCCAGAGAGATTCCATTTCTTGTGCCAGCTGCTCT
>NW_005291980.1:0-566 GCF_000412655.1 Myotis brandtii
GGGGGGGTTTCAGCAACTGGGGACGTTACAGAGGTGATTGTGGAGGCCACTGCACACTAGACTAAACACGTGGGGTGAAAGGATGGACCACAGAGTGTTACAGAGCAGGGCAGGGAAGTCTGACTGCCACCAGGGCCCCAAGGGGCAGATAGGTGGGAGGAAGGAGTCGAGAAACAATAGCAGCCCACTAGGAGGCTGTGACACAGTCTAGGCAAAAAAAGACCGAATGCAAATTAAAGATCAGAAGACCTGATTAGAAAATTATTACAGAGAAAATCATTAGATCTCTGGGATTGGAAAGCCAACCTCATACTCTTCCTAATGGCCCCTGATCGGGATGAACAAAGAGAACTCTGCTTTTTATCTGGTTCTGTCACCGAAAAACTGGCCCTGCTGCAGATCTGTTTCATTTCTCAACTCCCAGGCCAGGTCACCAAGGCTTCTGTCTCTCTAATGGCCACCTTGGCCTGCCCCTTTGACGGCTTACACCCCTATCAGAGATGGGAAATCTCTGTGCGGGGAGAATTTTGAGATCTGCTGGGAATCAAAGGTGGGAATCATGACTG
>NW_005291981.1:0-566 GCF_000412655.1 Myotis brandtii
TCAGCTGTGACTTCCCTCTTGAGTTCTTAACACTTTACCATATAAACTGTACATTTCCACTTGGATGTCCAACTGACCCAGCATACTTCACTGTCTCCCATTCTCCCATTCCTTTTAAAAGGAGTAACTTCTCAACTCACTTCCCTCTTTCTGTGTGTTTATAACTATGTTCCCAAAGACAACAACACAATCACCTTGGACTTCACCTTGTCCCTCACTCTTCGTGTCCAATTATTCACTCAGCCGCCTGCTTCTTCTTCTGAAAGATAACCATTACGGCTGTCTCTTCCATCTATTCTCACTGCCATAAATCCACATCACACAGCTTCTATCTCAGTCTTGGTTTACCACTGGGTCCTCCCACTGTTCTGTTTTCACTCACTGTACCCTGCCCTTGGCCAGCGTATTATCTCATAATTACTCTATAAATCACCCTCCCTAGCAAGGCTGCTTTACCTACAGACTCTGAAAACATCTTGTACTTTCTCATCTCTGAGTTTTTACTTACTCTGTCCTTCTTGGTACACTTTTGTGATTCTCCAGCAATCAGGTAAAATAATAAATAT
>NW_005291982.1:0-566 GCF_000412655.1 Myotis brandtii
ACTTCTTTATGGCCAAAGGCCTGTGCTAAGCTCAGCCTTCATAAACCTATTGCGAATTTAATGCTTTTTAATTAGCAAAACTGCAGGCTCCTTTCATGCATCCAGCCAGAGAGCCAGAGCCAGATGAGAGGGAGCAGGGAGGCAGCTGGCCTGACCAGGGCCAATGGAGCCCATGGGTCCCAGGCAGAGACACATGTCCCCGCCATTCTGGTCCAGCACCGTCCCGCTGACTCGGTAGAACAACTCTCTCCTCGTCAGAGCCTGCCTTGCATCACATCTGGTCCCTAGCACTCCTGTTGTTCACATCCCCCAGGACCTCTCACCTCCACCCTCTGTAACCCCTTCTCACTCTTTACACTCTTGGCTCATGTTCTCACTTCCTATTTCCATTTTGTCCCCCAGACTTGATATTTAATTCTGATTCTTGGCTCTGAAGCCTGGCTCTCATCCTTGGTCACAATGTATCCTTCTGATTAGGTTGCCTTTGGCCTAAATCAGGCCTTGTCTAGTCCAGCTCAGCGGCCAAGATGGCCCCTGAGAAGCATATCCTGAGCCAAGGACCCAGG
>NW_005291983.1:0-566 GCF_000412655.1 Myotis brandtii
TCTCACTCTGGCTCCACTCCCCTCTTTCTTCCCCTGGTTCCTCCTCTTATTCTTCCAGGTGGCATCGGAGTTCCAATAACTCAGACATCTTCATCTTACTGTCAAGGGAGAGTGTGTGGCCTGACATTGGTTTTGCGTATGTGTCTGTCTTGTGTGTGTCTCCCAGGCAATTATCAAATCAATTAACAACTTAACCCAGAAAATAGCAAGCCTACTCTCTTCTATGGACTATGTCTGACTCACAAAGCTTGCCCCTACTGCGCTCTGTGACAGAGGAGTATGGGCAAGTTGGGGGGAGAGGGAGGGGAGAGTAGAAAGTGAAACAGAGAGAGAGAAAAAGGCCCTAATTCCATCTTGTCACTTCTCTGGGGTGTGCCTGCACTGGGGAGCTGGGGAGCTGGGAAGCGGAGAGGGAATAAAGTAACAGTCCCACTTACAGTTAGTTATGAGTCTCTATAGCTATGAATGGACATGCCATGAAATTGCTGTTTAGTTAAAAGTAATCAAATAGCGACTATTGCCCAGTCGTCATGGCTCAGTGGTTGAGCCTCGACCTATGAACCAGG
>NW_005291984.1:0-566 GCF_000412655.1 Myotis brandtii
GTTGGATTATAGGATATGACAGAATAACAGTTGGCAGAACAAAATGGAGGCAGTGCCACAGGGTTCTTTGGGAGCCAAGGTGACATTGGAGCAAATAGTAAAAAGAGCTTCCTTCCTGGGGACAAGCTGGTCAGTGCTCATGGCTTTCTCTATCTTCCTGCAACCAGGCTCTGTGTTTGGTGCTCTCCTCTCTCAAAAGCCACTCAGGGACATCTGTCAACGTGGAACCTCGGTGACAATCCAGTGTCAGGTTGATAGCCAAGTTGCCCTAATGTTCTGGTACCGACAGCTTCCTGGACAGAGCTTGACACTGATTGCAACGGCAAATCAGGGCTCTGAGGCCACTTATGAAAGTGGATTTACCAAGGACAAGTTTTCCATCCACCGCCCCAACCTAACGTTCTCCATTCTGACTGTGAACAGTGTGAACCCCGAAGACAGCAGCTTTTACTTCTGCAGCGCTGGAGACACAGTGCCGTGTACAGGTCAGAGATCTGAGCAAGAACTTCAGCTTCCTCCAGCCCATCTCCCTCCTCCCCAGTTCTCATCCAGATGAGCTCTGTCGA
>NW_005291985.1:0-566 GCF_000412655.1 Myotis brandtii
TTTTTTTTGCAATTTCATAGCCCCATTTCAAGTACCATACAATACATGCAAAATATGTATCTTGTAAGTATAAATATATTTTTCTTAAACAGGCATGTATTTAAACATATATATCATACTACTTTCAAAAATACACAAACCTAAAATCTACAACTCAAAATTAACAATTGCTGGTGATGGCAGAGGAATGATGGCATAAGGGAGCCCCTTGGTCTCTCCTCTTGAAGTTTTAAAAATTTGAAAAGCTATAATTAAACAAAGGATTCCCTGCTTAATGCGCAAACACACCAGAGAGATCGGTTCATTGAAACACTTAAAGGTGGGCAAGTGGGAGAGAAGTGGGGAAGTGGGCAAGGGCACAGCAGCTTGCAACCACAGTTGTCAGGCAGTTCACATTCCAGTTAAAGACACAAAGCCACTGAGCCTGGCCTCCCCATAACCTCCCTGAGCTCACCTCCCTTTATCCTAGTGATGGGTTGTGGAGCACATTATCGGCAAGCCTGATAAATGGTACTACAGAATCTCTTTTTTACCTGAACAAAGGGTGCATGCTGTGACTGATCCTG
>NW_005291986.1:0-566 GCF_000412655.1 Myotis brandtii
ATGATATTTATTATCTAGCTTCCCTCATTGTCATCATCCCCCACTAGAGTGGCACATGTGTTAAAATTGATGAACCTGCGTGGACACATCATCACCATCCAAAGTCAGTAGCTTACATTAGGTTTCACCCTTCCTCAAATATGGAAAGACTGATTTTATAACAGTACGTGTATTAACAAATGTTTATGTGTAGAATTCTAATAGCAAATAAAAGAAGGCAGGATAACAAGGATGGAGGAAAAACTGGAGAGGCCCATAGCCGGGCAGTTGAGGACAGCTACAGTGGGAGCGTGCCTCGGGGAGGCCTCCATCAAAGTAAACACAGCAAGAGGGGCCCAGAGGGAACTCTGGGAAAATCACCCCACGTGTGTATATTTGTTAACTTATGTAGTTAATTGATGGGGCTAAAATATGAGATATTTATGGTAAAGTCTGGGAGAAAGAAAACTGGAAACATATTTTAGTGTCTAATAAGACAGAGTAACAGATATTATTTAATTCAGTTATTATTTAATACATTCAGATGTGTTTGTAGTGGGTAGGACAGTCATCCAATTGATTTTACC
>NW_005291987.1:0-566 GCF_000412655.1 Myotis brandtii
AACTGTGACCTCCTGGTTTATAGATTGACACTCAACCGCTGAGCCATGCTGGCCGGGCTAATGTCATTCTTTTAAATTGCTGGGAATGCCCACATTATTATTATACAGGTTTATATCCAATTTGGGACCATCTCGCTTGGCTCATCTGGGCGTTGTCTGGTTTTTTGTCTCGGGGTTCAGACTGCGATACGTCACGGTTGTAAGCAGAACTCTGCAAGATGTCCATGTGGTAAAAGGAAGAGAACCTCTTCAAAATAAAAGCAGGAGACACGCTCTGCAGCAGAATTAGGGGGGCCTCTGCCCGGAAGAGAAGAACCCTCCTGTCTCCCGCAGGAGGCCTGCTTCCCCTTCCTTTGCCCGCGGGCCTCGTGTACGAGGCGTGCTGACCAGTCACTGTCTTTCCAGACCAGTCCGGGCATGGTCCCCAGCCACGGGTTCAGCCCCAGGTCCTACTTCTTCGACAACCCGCGCAGATACGACAGCGACGACGACCTCGCCTGGAACGTCGCCCCTCAGGGACTTCACGGAAGGTGAGCCTCGCTCAGGCTGGGGAAAGAGTCTGTTGG
>NW_005291988.1:0-566 GCF_000412655.1 Myotis brandtii
GCAGGGGCCTGGCAGGATCGGATCTTCGCTTTAGGAGAGAATTTTTTAGCCATGTGGAGACAGAGGCGAGATGGAACCCTGACTCGTAACTCTTTGCTGTGCATCTGCCGGTGACCAGGTGGAGGATGAAACGAAGTTCCTGCCCGCGGGGAACGCATATTCCAGTGGGGGCCGGTGGGGAAACGCTTGCCTCGGCCCAGGAGGGGACACGATGAGGCTGTCACTAGGGGGGATAGATGCATGTGAAGAAGAGGCCGGACAGCCGGCAGGATGTGGGGGTGCAGGAATGGCCGTTCCCGGAGCCCTGGCCGTGGCCATTGGGGAGGGAGGCTGATGGGTTCACTGTGAATGAGGACACTTGCGCTGCCTGCAGGACCCCCGTTGGGGCACCATCTGCCCATCAGGCAGCTGAAAACTCGCTTCGGTGCTCGGGGGAGCGATGAGCGCTGGAGACATAGATTCGTGTGTCATGTAGAGGGTTGCTGGGGCTGTGGGAGGGGCTGGGCTTTCCCAGGAAGAGGGAACAGCCAGCCAAGGAGAGGGCTTGAGGGCGAAGCCCAGGAGTC
>NW_005291989.1:0-566 GCF_000412655.1 Myotis brandtii
AGAGAGAGAGGAGTTTTGCTGAGCAAAGAGGAGGTTCTTAGGGAAAGAGAAAGAAAGGTCATCTGGGCTAAGACATGGAGAAGGAAGCACGGTGGACTGCCTTTGTAATCTTGGACAGAGTCTCTTCTAACAAAATCCAGGAGTCACAGAAGAAAATATTGGCAAATTCAAACATATAAAAATAAAAACCTTCTGCATGACAAAGAACAGCATAAGCTAAGTCAAAGGCAGACAACCAGCAAGGGGAAGTACTTGCAATTCCTAACTCAGAGGGTTAATCTCTCTAATGGATAAAGACCTCCTAGAAATCGATAGAACAAAGACACAACTCAAAAGAAGAGTGGGCAAAGAATATTACTAGACAGTTCGCAGGAAAGGTAGTACAGATACCTCCGAAGGAAGTGAAGATGCCCAACCTCAGACATAACAAAAGAATGCAAATTAAACCTCAGGGAGAAATACATAAAGAACTCTCATAACTCCATATTCAGAAGACAAGTAACTCAATTAAAAAAAATGGAAAAGAGATTTGAAAAGACACTTTACAAAAGCTTACAAATGGCCAA
>NW_005291990.1:0-566 GCF_000412655.1 Myotis brandtii
GCGTCTGCTTCTCCGCAGCCCCCTCTGGGTTCTGTCCTGGAACAGGGGGCCTCGCAAGACAACTGCCTCCGTGGTCATGATCCATGACATTTTTTGTCTTGTAGATTCTTTGTTTATTTCCCTAGTCTATTGTTCTGTGAATTCCTGGTCTCTTTATTTCTTCAAGTTCTTTATTTATGATGATAGCAATCTGTATGAGTAAACGGGGAGGGGTCCTGTGTTCTAGGTCAGGTTCCCTGGCGTGGCAGAGGGTTCTCCATGACATCCTCAGAAACTGTGTTACATGGCAGCGCTGTGTGAGGACACAGGGAAGGGCTTGGAGGAGCTTGAAATATATATAAAATAGATATAAAATATATCATATATATATTAAACTATAACTTTATAATAGGGATTTTAAGCAAGGGTATGTCAATTAGGATATAGTAATTATGCTAATATTTTGTCATGTCACTTATATCTCCCAAAAATGTTTCTTGGAACTCCTTGTTGGGAACACAAAGGAAACAGTCATCTTCTCTGTGGGCACGTAGAGTGCTGTATGTATGCATAACATCTCCTTTTCA
>NW_005291991.1:0-566 GCF_000412655.1 Myotis brandtii
CCCCCCCCCCCCCCAGCTATGAGAAGGACAATTTTGCCTTTCAAGATGTTCAATTTTCCAGACTCCTGGCTACTCAATTTCAAAATATGACCAATTTCTTGAGAGACAAACCAGATACATGCTTGAAGCAGGTCTCCTCAGGCTGCTGCTTGTTATATGTGCCTCAGCAGAGGACAGAGGATTTCAGTCTACCTTTCAGCTCTACTTGGCCTAGCTTCCCAGACTCCCACGCAGATCCACAAATGACCTGTGAGGAAACCAGTTAGTTTTCAGTTGCTACGCTGTTACTATTATATTCTAGTCCCTGGCAACCACTAAAAGACTTACTGATTTCGTATACCCCGTCAATGGCCTCCCCATGTCAAGACCAAATTTCAGACGATGCCTATAATTAGCAAATGGCCAAGGGGAAAAACACATAGAATTAATATAATAGATCACTTTAGAAGTTTACCTCTCTGATATGTTTAAATAATTTTTGTTCTTCATGCTGCCACCATCCCCTATGGACTGAAATAGGATTTTTGTACATTTATTTCACTTTTTTTAGTTCTTGCAGTTGGAAT
>NW_005291992.1:0-566 GCF_000412655.1 Myotis brandtii
TCTAACTCTCTATCCCTCTACCTTCCTCTCTGTAAAACATCAATAAAACATAAAAAAAAAAAACTCTGAACCCATCTACCTCTTGTTTTCTAAGCCCATTGAAGTCCTATTATTCAGTCCGCTGAGTTTTTTCATTATAGGTAACCAACGTGCCATCTCTATTTAGTAAGACTCTCCTTCCATTTCCCTTCGCAATTAAAGTACATGATCAACTCTTCAATTGTGGAAATTTTTAAAAAGTCATGTAGGACAATATTTAGCAGACAATTTTAAAACAAATAAAAGATATGTCTAGAGTCCAAAGCAAGTACAGGGTTCTCTTACTGTTATTTGTAAACATTTCCAATGCAGTCCATGGGATAATCTTGCCTTTTTGGGTGCAGATTTAACTACAAACACTGCAAGGAGTGAAACAGTTTGCTCTTTGCTTCCTCAAGTGAAACTTGATTACCCTGTGAGCTCCAAACAGTAAACTCTGGTACCCTGATTGCAGAGAATTTAAACTCTCTGTTCAAACTCTCTTCCCTACCACCCCTTCCCCTGCTGACTCACCACTCCTTCAACAC
>NW_005291993.1:0-566 GCF_000412655.1 Myotis brandtii
TGGTTATCCCTGGGCTGAATTTTGACTACAGATATTTTATTGCCTTATGAAATGCGTTCAACAATTTCTGAATTAGTTGTGAACATTTAGACATTGGGAAATTTCTCATAAAAATTAAAATGCCAATCTGTGTTGAAAAATTAGAAGATCTAGTAGCAACACTATTTTCCCACAGTTTGGTTGTAGAAGCTGAATAATGCTCTCTCTATTAAATGGATCTTATTACTCACTTATAGCCAAGCATTTATTGGCATTTGTGTCAGTGTTCCTCACTGTGCATGACAGGTAGGTAAGCAAGCTAGTAAGTAGATCCATTGTTTAGTAAACAGATGCATTTAGAAGTAGATTGGTGACAATATTTTTCATTAAGACCTAATTCAGGCTTGTGATAAGGTAATGACAGTGAGGATAAAATGGAGCAAATGGACCTCCAGAGTTACATACAATATAGAATAAATAGCATATCATATCTCATGGGTAAAGAGAAATTGCTTGGTGAAGACTCTTTCACAGGTATCTGAGGTAGTAAGGATAACTATGGTTAGGTTAATGCTACGTTTAGACAC
>NW_005291994.1:0-566 GCF_000412655.1 Myotis brandtii
ATATAATCTCACTAATATGTGGAATCTAATGAACAAATAAACCGACAAACAAAATGGAACCGTAAGCATGGACACATGGCCTGTGCCTGAGGGGCGGGGGTGACTGGATAAAGAAAGTGAAGGGACTAGCTAAAGAACTTATATGCAAACCCCATGGACACAGGCAATAGCTTGGTGAAGACCAAAGAAGGGGGGATGGGGTGGGTGGAGGTGGGCAAAGGGGGGAGAAGGGGACACCTGCAATAATGTCAACACTAACAACTTTAAAATAATAATAAGTATAGCACATGCAATTATCTATAGTGTGTATTACTTGATATGATAATAAATGACTATGTTACTGGTTTATATATTTACTGTACTATACTTCTTATAATTTTTAAAAATGTGTACTCTTTCTACTTATGAAAAGTCTGCTGTAAAACAGTAAGCCACGTTACCATGGCAGCAGCCTCATACTTCCTGTGTCGGCCATGTCCCTTGAGTGCATCGTTTTCTCTTGTGCTTGATTTAACCTCGTGTTGTTTGTTCACTGTGGCCCCTACGCACACAGAACCCACTGTTAA
>NW_005291995.1:0-566 GCF_000412655.1 Myotis brandtii
CACAAAGAAGGTGGAGAAATGGAAAGCCTGATCAAGGTCGTTGTTTCTTTGCGGAAACTCCATTCAATCATAAACTTCAGAAAAGATAAGCTGCCTGGCTTGTGCTCAGGGAATTACAGATTAAACCAAGATACCATTTCGCACCTATCAGATAGGCAAACATGAAAATATCTGACATTACCAAGTATTGGCAAGATTGTGGTGCAAGAGGAACCTGCCCACAGGGCTGGTGGGAGTGTAAATTGGCAGAACCACTGTGGGGAACTACTTGGCGATATCTAGCAGACTTAGAGACATGCCAAATGTATGACCCAGCATTTCTATAGCTTAAAATATTCCCTGGAGGAGCCATGACACATTTATACCCAAAGTGTGCCAGTTAGTTTCTGCTGCATAACAAACCACCCCAAAACTCAGTGCCTTCAACAACAATCAATCACTTACTTAGCTCACACTTCTGTGGGTCAGCTGGGCAGATCTTCTGGCCTGGCCCAGCCTGACTGGCCTCTGCTGGGCTCTTTTATATAGGAACTAGAGGCCCAGTGCACGAATTTGTGCACTGGTGG
>NW_005291996.1:0-566 GCF_000412655.1 Myotis brandtii
TAGTCATCTCCTCCAGAGACAAACAGTGGCTGCTGCTTATGGAAGTCAATGCCTCGGACTGGACCTGGAGAAGAAGGCAGGCAATATATGTTAAAGAGAGCTATGCTTCCTAATATCCAAGGTGGTTCTTATTCAGGATTTTTCAGTTCTATTCCCTCCACATTATTTAATCCTAAGGAATTAATGTCAAACAAGGCTTAAACTACTCCAGAAGACAATACTTCTATCTTTAAATTCCTCCTATAAACAGTTATCTTACCATCATGTTCATCAAACTTGTCAATGAGGGTGCACATCCGATAGTCCCATAACTGGATGACCCCATTGTGTAAACTGGTCAGGATCCAGGGTCTTTTGGGGTGAAAACTGAGTCCTGGGGGAAAAAGAGAATGGTCCAATGAGCTAAGCCCCAAATGTCACTTCCTGTCAATTCTGATAGAAAAAGGAACAGCTTAGGTTAATTCTAGGTTCATTTATTCATTCATTGCTAGACATTGTGAATTTATGCTAAAAGGTCCTGGATTTTTGTTACATTCCTTTAAATATTGTTGGGCTTTGTTTTATGA
>NW_005291997.1:0-566 GCF_000412655.1 Myotis brandtii
ACAGTCGATACAATAAGATGAACTAAATTTAAAATGAGCCTTAGGGAAAATACAGTGAAATTAAGAGAGACAAAATTCTTGCAAGGAAGTGTTATATACTTACCAGAGATAATCTGTAAATTCAAATCGGAGCTTCCAGACAGGCTACATGAAGAAGGAAATATTACCATTTCATCAATTGCATTGTCCTCAAAACAAAGAACCATCCATTTGCCCAGGGGAGACACAGTTATGCCTGGTTATGAGACCACAGAGGAATGTGTCGCTGTGGCCCTCCTTGAGAAGGTAAGGTATAGAGCAGGGAATGGTAACCTCAACAGCACCTCCCAGCACGCAGAGCAATGTGTTGCGGCAGTGCTGTTTGCGGTACCACCGTTGTTAGTGTCAGGCACCAGCTCTGCACTAAGCGGAATTCAGTCATGGCAGGTCTTTGACAAACTGGTTGTCTCCGGGAAAGGACAGGAGGAAGGAGAGGATTGTGCTGAACGTGAGTGATGCTGAACCAATGTGCAAGTCCTACACAAACACACTAATGCTAAGTCCTTTAACGCCTTTGCTACAACACC
>NW_005291998.1:0-566 GCF_000412655.1 Myotis brandtii
GGGGCCTCTCTGAGTTGAGGTTTCTTCATCTGAAGAACGGGTGTACCACTAGTACCCTAATACCACTTATCTCACAGGCCAGAATTGAATTCAGTTCCCATGCACAGTACTTGGCATGGAGCTGGACATCGGATGCTGAGTAAACATCAGTGATGAGCTGAAGAACTGCTGCAGGGACACTGACAGCCACTGTCATCACTCTCAGTGGTATTTCAAAGTTCTTATCGTCTCACCTATTAAATGTCTCCCGATATTATAGGATGCAAGTGTCTTCATTGCAGTGCCATGGCTTTCAGCAGGTCTCAATCATGTTCCATCTGGACTCAGGCTAATTTTCTAATGGTCTTCCCGTGCCTTCTCAACCCCCTCAGGCCATTCTTGACTGTGTCCTTATCAGGGAAGGTTTCCAAAACATAAATCTGATCCTGTCACTGCCTCCTGACCGTACACCAGTGGTTTCCTCTTGCCTTCAGGATAAAGTCCAGATACCTCCTTGCACTGGCCTTCCATGTTTGTCTCATTTTCTGCCGTGCCTACACACACACACACACACACACACACACACA
>NW_005291999.1:0-566 GCF_000412655.1 Myotis brandtii
TCTAGCTACTTGCATACACCCTAAGCCACACTGTCACCACTCGTGCCAACAGGCTAAGAGCTGCTACTTTCTCCTTAGATTTTTAACTTTTCAGCTTAAGAAAGCTACCTCGAGAATGTATTTTCACCTTAGTCAAAGCCTAGCTACAAGAGAGGTGGCTGGATTAGTACATTTAAGTGTTGTGTGGAAGGGATATTGCTTGTCTTTTTCTAGGTGAGTGTTCACTTGGTTACACATTCATATAATTAGAATATTTATTGTGTATATCATAAAAATCTCTTCATAGCACTCAGAGATCCTCATTGTGGATTTTTGGTTCCATCACTTTAATCTGCCCTAGGCCACCACACTGCATGTATTTCTGACCCAAAAAAACAATTTCAGGGAACAACAAAAATATTGCCCTAGTTCTAGTTTGCACTTGATATTGAACTACTTTTTTATACTGTTTATTTTTAAATAGAGTGTGACTATTATAAACTATAAAGCTTGCACATTTTTATCAGTTTTATGTTAGTACTAGAGGCCTGTGCATGAATTCATGCACTGGTGGGGTCCAGCCGGCC
>NW_005292000.1:0-566 GCF_000412655.1 Myotis brandtii
CCCTCCAGCCTCAGAGCTCGAGGTGCCCTCCCCAGGCTGAGTGTAGAGGCATCAGTCACTCAGCTCAGGGATCCACAGTGAACGCCTTTCCTTGGGGACGGGAACTCTCCTCTAGCATTCCACTCGCAGAGCCTGACAAGCTCTCCAAATACACGGTGCAACCTGCACCCCCAGCTCTCCAGCCAGGAACATCTCTCCTGACGCCCTGGTCAGTTAACACCCTGCCAGCGTCCTAGCGTCGGAGCTGCAAACATTGACTTCAACTGTCCTAACAAGTCGATGAACACTCACGCAGCCAAGTTTCCTTCCACCCCCAGGCTCCTGAAGCCCCGAGAATGTGCTTGGCTGCCCAGACGACACAGGCTCGGGATGGACAGGTGTGCCCTTTCCACGGGCACCGGCTCCCTGCTGATGTCGAGGACCACAGCCTGGAATGCCAAGGGCCTGCTGGGCCTTCCTATTTGAGTTCAAAATGGCCCCAGTCAGCAGATTCCTGGCAGATAAAGGAAAAAGGAGGCCCCAAAGAAGGGGTCACGTCTAAAGCAGCGGTTCTCAACCTGTGGGTC
>NW_005292001.1:0-566 GCF_000412655.1 Myotis brandtii
ACATTACAGAAGAAAACCCTGAGTTTAGAAAAAATTAGATACTTATGTTGTACAGTAGGTATGTCAGTTCTTTGCTTCAGAGAGAGAAATTCTTCCTATCTTCCAAAGCTATACAAACATGCTATACAAACATCCTTGAAAAAGATAGTCTTGAAAAATGGTAACCAGTGCCTCTCATGTACAGAAACACAAGAGAATTATAGAGAATGCTCACCCAACTTTGCTAGTTCTGAACATCCTTCCAGACCCAGAATTTTACCAAACATTTAAAGAAAAATCAATACAAATTCTTGATGGTCTCTTCCAGAAAATAGAAGAAAATAATACTTTCTAACTAACCTATGAGACCAATATTACCCTAATACTCAAATGAGACAAAGGTAATACAAAAAAAACACACAAAACACTACAGACCAATATCACTCATGGATATAAATGCAAAAATCCTCAATAAAATACTGGCAAAGCAAATCCAACAACATATAAAAGGGATTATACATCATGATCAGAGGAATTTATTTAAGAGATGCAATTTTTCTTCCTTTATTTTTTATTGAATTTATTGG
>NW_005292002.1:0-566 GCF_000412655.1 Myotis brandtii
GAGCCCCCGAGCCCCAGCTTCCTCATCTCTAAGATGGGGAGACGATAAGCCCACCGACTCCATCACCACCCAGTGTTGTGAGAGCCGGATGATAGCATCATAGAGTCCTTTACAAACTGAAAATGCCCTTTCCATTTCCAAAAATAATAACAGCAATTAGAGGCTAAAGTGAATATCAGAAAATCCAAAGTGCATGCACGTGAGAAAGGAGAAGGGTCAATGTTGGCTTGGGTTCTGGGGGGAGGGGAGTGGGAGAGATGGAGGTTGTGCTGTACCCTGTGCGAACGTCATCACCTGGAGGGCTGGACACTCGGAGGGAGAGAGGAAGTTGGGGTGCAATGGATAGGAAGGACGGCCAAGAGCAGAGTGTGGGACTGGGTGGCAGGGCAGAAACCCTCCAAGGAAGAGCGGGGGTGGAGGGTGCGGTGAGTGGCTCAGGCAAAGCTGGTGAGATACAGACTGTGAAGGCCGCACACAGGTTTGCTGGGATGGGCCCCAGGGAGGCCCCGGAAGTTGGGGAGCAGGGGACATAGTAGGGTCAGTGTGTCAGACCTGATCTCTCTGGT
>NW_005292003.1:0-566 GCF_000412655.1 Myotis brandtii
AAAAAATCAATAAAATATATTTAAAAAAATACATACATATGGAAATTGGAAAGAATTTCACTACTGACTATCATTTGATGTTAGTTCTAACAGTCTTAGTTAATCAATGACATTATAATTTTTTAAATGTTAACTATTAATATATGAGAGAATATATAAAGTCAATAATCTTAGGGTTATTATTATTATGACCTGTAGTAAATGACTTCCTATTGCTCTATGTGCATAATATAACCAGGGGGAAATTCCATCATATAATCTATAAAAATTGGAGACAACTCTTATTTTACACCAGATTATTGTGAAACAGGAAAAAATTAGCACCTATCATATCACTATCACTCTTAACCAAATTATTAAAATGATAATTAAGGTGAATTTTCAGTTTGTAAAGTAGCCAATGTTTGAATTAGCATTCACATAATATCCTTTCAATATCCACTCTTTTTCACCAAAATAAAAACATCATTATGTCAGAGGGAGAAATAGGTATAAGAATGGCCAATGTTGGGAAGTTACATAAGGAACAATGCAGCATGTGTATGTTGGCAATAAATGAAGTTTCA
>NW_005292004.1:0-566 GCF_000412655.1 Myotis brandtii
ATGATGGTGAAGGTGATGGTGATGATGGTGATGATGACATTTCTTAAAACATCAACTACTTATACTTAAAATGAATGTATACTGCATGATTTTTCTTCAAAATCTGTTTGTTCTTTTGTATATCTATATCTCCATTTATCTTAAGATCATGTCCTGAGTGTGTCAAATGTTTAATATTTTCAAAAGAGTTAAAGCACATAGTCCATATAGGAAAATCAATAGTGAAGCTAAATCACTTATTCTAGGAAGCCCCAAGCTTTTGAAACTTGTAGGGTTTCACAGTCCTTAATCATTAGCTAAATCTAAAGAGACCTTCGGTGCATTGTTTTTCTATTTCTTAGTGGTAAAATATGCACACTCTAGATACCTGAGAAATATGCCCTTTGAATATACATTTTAAACACAAGCATTTTTACTTATATGGAGTCAACCTGACTCAGCCTGAATGATATCATAGATCATAGTCCTCTTAAAAATAAAGAGCAGGATAGACCTCGCTTTAGCTTCTCTACAGTACTGCCCATAACAACCAAAATCCCCAAAATAGTGAGGCTTCTGGAAAGAGA
>NW_005292005.1:0-566 GCF_000412655.1 Myotis brandtii
GAGAGAGAGAGAGAGAGAGAGAGAGATGTTAGGGAGAAACATTCATTGGTTGCCTCCTGGTATGCTTCCCATCCAGGAATTAAACCTGAAACCCAGGTATGTGCCTTGATGGGGAATCAAACTGGCAACCTTTTGGTGTATAAGATGATGCTCCAATCAACTGAGCCACCCAGCCAGGCATTTTTGTACGTTGTAGAGGTATATAATCATGATATTCTTATGCATGAATTGATACCATAAAAAAGTAATGAAACTTTTCTGTTGGTAAATTTACCTTTTCATTTAAGATTAGATGCAAAAGTTAGCAAATAATTTCATTTTTAAAGAAAATCATAACTAATTGGATTATTACCATTTTCTAACTATGTATATAATGACATGCAGATATTTATTTTATTTTTTTCTAATTTTTTTCCTGTTTTATTGAGCTATAATTGACATATAAAATTGTATATTTTGAAGGGATACAGTGTGTTTATTCCATGCACTTTTATGTTGTTAAATGATTACCTTAGGATTCTTTGTTCACATTTCCATTACATCACATAGTTACCAATTCTTTCTTT
>NW_005292006.1:0-566 GCF_000412655.1 Myotis brandtii
CTTGTATTGACCCTACCCCATGCACCTCGTCTGCTTGATAAACTCTGATTTATTCTGTAAAATCAACAGGAATTTCTCTTCCTCTAAGGATCCTTCACTCACACCCTCCTCCCAAGATCATACTTGTCAACTGCTATACTATCACACTATAACACCGTTAAGTATTTATGTGTCTTCTCTTCTGGAACTAGGTCTTTGAGGGCAGAAACTTCAGCTTATTCATCTGTGATTCTCCAACTCCTAAAACTGTTCTTGGCAGAGACTAGATGCCATAAATGTTTATTGAATTGTACTGAATCCACCAAAAATACTCATTTATATCTTGGAATGGGGAAGGAAAAGACTCAGAAACTCTTCCAAGAGAAGATAAGTTTCTCTTATCCTTGATCCTTAAGCTGGATCTTTAAAGATGAGTTAGAGTCAATCAGGCAAGAAAGCTGATGAGAAAGATCATTCAAGAAGAAAGAAAACATGGGCCAAGGCATAAGGGCCTATGAGGTTTTATGACCTGTGAGATTTTTGTAAATATAACTTTTTAGAATATATTTTTATTGATTTCAGAGAAG
>NW_005292007.1:0-566 GCF_000412655.1 Myotis brandtii
AAATAACTGACACAGGTTAGAGGTCTCAAGTCCAGCTATGCATCACTTGTAGAGCTTTCTGAAAACACACATCCTCAGAGTCCACACATGTGGAATTCTGATTCATCATGTCTAGAAGTAGGCCTGATCTCTGTGGCTTTAACAGGCTCCCTAAAAATCTAATGCAGAGCCAGTTTTCTGAACCACTTGAGTAGGACACTTAGGAAGACTCCCATGAACCTTTTAGGGCTGTTGAGTGCTTACTGTGGAAATAGAAAAAAAAAGACTATTTAATAACAAAGAAAACCCCAATTCCTTCCTTCCCTGGATCTTCAGTTACACCGGGAACCGTCCTGCCTCCAACATGGCGATTGTTGACGTGAAGATGGTATCTGGCTTCATTCCCCTGAAACCAACTGTGAAAATGGTAGGAGTCTCTATTTTATTTACTGTTTTATATTTTTCTAGACTAAGACAATATATTATAACCCTATTAAATCAACCTCTATGAAGACTGATACTTTCTCCAAACTTAGAAATATAATGTAGCATGTTTGTATTGCTGCCTCCATGAGCATAACACACTG
>NW_005292008.1:0-566 GCF_000412655.1 Myotis brandtii
CGCAGTAGGAACGGATCTCCGATGTACCCGAGGACCTACTGTATTAAGTTCTCATGTCAGGAAAACCTGAATTAAAGTGTATTGTGGGCTGTCTTATACAAATATACATAAATTAATTAAAAAAAACCCCAGCATATTGTAAATAGGTGAGACAAAGCAATAGAAATGAAGGCTTATAAGATGTATTGATTATTTTTCTGCCTCTATTTTTTTTATCGATGTAGAGCCATTTAGTTTCTTGAGGCAGCTGGAGAAATGAAAAGTGAGTGTCATATTGAATCAGGTGTATGTTGGGATAAGACCTACATACTTTGTAAAAATTGGCAAGCTCTTCTTGGTGTGGCTAAATATTTAAGACTTGGTTGACTCTACACAGCTGCAGAGTTTTGGGAGATTATTTTTACCCTGTAGTTAGGTTAGTAGAAGTGAATTGGGAAGGAGTTGTGTTGATCAATTTTGTTATAGTTTCATCATGTATATCAATAAACAAATAGAATGTTTTGTATTTCACATGTGAATGAATTTAATTTAAATAACTAGAGGTCCAGTGCACAAAATTCATGCAC
>NW_005292009.1:0-566 GCF_000412655.1 Myotis brandtii
GAATTTCGTGCACCGGGCCTCTAGTCAGAGAATAAAAAGACCGAAAGGGAAGAGTGCTTTTCTCTCCAGAAGGACATAACAAATGACAACTGTGACGACAAGAGTCTGTCTAGTGGAGCAGATTTATACACACTGAAAATCCCTCCTCGGCTCCCACTGACAAAGGCGAGAGTATAACCAGGAAGCCTGCCTCCACCTCCCCGAGGCTGTGGTCCCGCAACACCCGCTGAGGGAGCTGGGCACCAAAGGCCTGCTGCGAGTGGAGCCCAGGGCACTGCAGTCATCTGCAGCCATCAGCGCTGGTGGCTCCAACAGAAGAAGCTCCCCGCCACACACACACTCCCTACCTTCCTCCTTTTCTTTGCCGTCCCAATTTCTCTCATCTTCCTCTTTCTCACTGGTCTGGGGTTGATTTCTCAGTCCCAATTAGCCGTCTTATTTTCAGGTTCACTGAAGAATTTTTTTCATTCTACTTGCAATGCAATAATTATTCTTAAAATGAATATCACTAAGTTCCAGCCCACCTGATGGCCACCTCAGAACCACGTGTGCCCTAGGATTTCCAC
>NW_005292010.1:0-566 GCF_000412655.1 Myotis brandtii
AAGATCTACAAATGGCCAACAGGTATATGAAAAGTTGCCTCAACACCATTAATAACCAGGGAAATGAAAATCAAAACCATCATGAGATATCACCTCACACCTTTTAGAATGGCTATAATGAAAAAGACAAGAGATGACAAGTATTGACAAGGATGCGAAGAAAAGATGATCCTGGTGCACTGTTGGTGGGAATATAAATTGATGTCTCCACTAAGGAAAACAGTATGGAGGCTTCTCAAAAATTATAAAAATAGAACAACCATTTGACTCAACAATTCCACTTCTGAGTGTATATCCAAATGAAATGAAAACAGGATGTTGAAAAGATATCTGTACTCCCATGTTTGATGCAGCACTATTCATAATAGCCAAGATATGGAAACAAACCAAATGTCCATCTACACTTGAATGGATAAAGGAGATGTGGTATATACACACAATGGAATATTACTCAGCCACGGGAAAGAAGGGAATCCTGCCATTTGCAACAACATGGATGGACCTTAAGGGCATTAAGTGAAATAAGACAAATAAGTATGGTACCACTCATATGTGGGGTCTAAAAA
>NW_005292011.1:0-566 GCF_000412655.1 Myotis brandtii
AAAATAAAATGTTCCAACCACTTTAAAAAGCATATTATCAGTTCCTTAAAATGCTCAATACAAGTTATTATGTGACCTAGATATTCTAATCCCAGATGTGGGCCCAAGGGCAATGAAAACAGATGTCTACACAAAAAAGCTATCAGTGAATATCCGTAGCAACATTTTTCATCGTAGCCAAAATGTGGAAACAACCAAATGTCCATCAACTGAAGAACGGATTAAAAAGTGTGGCATATCCATATAATGAAATATTATTCAGCAAAAAAGAATGAATGAATACTGACACATATCTCCACCTGGAAGAACCCGAGAACACCATGTTGAGTGAAATAAACAATCACAAAAGGTCATGTATTGTATGATTCCATTTATGTGAAATAGCCATTTATGCAAACCCATGGAGACAAATGTAGATTAGCAGTTACCTAGCACTGGGCCAGAGGAAGGAGAAGTGGGAATGGGAAGTGATTGCTAATGAGTATGGAATTTTTTTCTGGAGTGATGAAATGTTCCAACATTGTTATGGTGATGATTGCCTGACTGTTACTTTACTAAAGCCACCA
>NW_005292012.1:0-566 GCF_000412655.1 Myotis brandtii
AACTGTTGTTTTTCTGAGTAGTATCCCCTACTCAGAAATCAAACAAACAAAAACTGTTGATGCAACAACAATTCGGATGAATGGCCAGAAAATTATTTGGGGTGACGAAAGTCAGTACCAACTGTAAAACATTGGACAATTCATTATGCACCATTTTTGAAATGAAAAAATTACAGAATTGGGTAACAGTGCTCAGGGGTTAGGAATGGTGGAGATGGGGAATGGGTGTTATTATAAATGGAGAGACCTGGTATTCCTTTGTCTCCTTACTAATTTGGGATGTTGTAGCGACCTGTTGATATTTTTGGTAACTTCTTTCATCGTGAATAATCTTCAAAAGGAATGGCTGTGTGCATAACCAGAGCATTCCAGGAAGTGACAGAGGAAGCTGAATTATGGATCAGATGCACAATCAGGTAGCGTGATTCCTCCAGCTTTATCCCTCTTTCTCAAGCATGCTGAGGCTATCTGGGGTCTTCCGGGGTTCCATATATATTTTTGGAATATTTTTTAGTTCTGAGAATATGCCAGGAGTATTTTGATAGGAATGGCATTGAATCTATAGA
>NW_005292013.1:0-566 GCF_000412655.1 Myotis brandtii
TGAATGAATGAATGAATGAATAAGTATAAACAGGAGAGAGTGAATTACTCTGTAAAATAGAGGGCACTTCTGCAGCACTATCATCAATGGGGGAGAGAATCACTGAGGAGAGTTGGGGTGAGGAAGAAGAAAGCAAATAAGATGAACGGAGCTCAGAGTACAGAGGGAATGCAAGTGTTGGCCATCTTCCCATGTAGCTATTAAAAGAATAAATCTGTTTTAATTGTGAAGCCCATAAACATTGGTCATTTCCTCATCATGATATCATATTTAAAGATGCCACCAACCCCCATCTTTTCATCTATATTGCTTGGTAGAGAGGAAAACAGAAAGGCACTTATGAATTCCCTTGATCCCCATGACCAAATGTATCATTCATTGATCTATTTCTGTGAAACAAACTACTCTTTGACATAGTGACTTAAAACAACGGTGATTTAATTCTCACAACTCAAAAGTGTTGGCTGGACTGGTTTCACCTGGTTTAGTCATGAGTCATACTCATTTGGGCTGAGAGGTCCAAGATGGTCACACATACCTGGCAGTTGGTATAAGCTCTCAGCTGG
>NW_005292014.1:0-566 GCF_000412655.1 Myotis brandtii
GGGGCATGAGGGGCGCAGGGGCCCAGATTCTCAGCAGGAATAGGCAGCCTGCAGGTGAGGGAGAGCAGGAAGACTCCAGAGATAAGTAGACAGCACAGGAAGGAGCTCCTTAGCGGGTCAGAGCAGAGCCCTTCACGTGTCACCTGTCCAGCCTGCTTCTCCCTCCTCGGCCCCATGTCAGCCTGACCCAGTTATGCCAATCCCTGGGGGTCCTCCTTGTCACCACACTGTTCACCCTCCCCATCCAGTCCTTGCTGGATCTGTGGCTCTTACCTGCTAACAGCTACTTCCTGTGTTTCCTCTTGAATCCCTTCACCCACCTGCCCTGCTTGCTGTGTTCCTGTCTGGGATTCTGTCATCCTTTCTCCCCAAGGAGACAGCGCCCTGGGAAAGGCTTTCTGCAGGCTTCCCTCCCTGCTGTACTTTTCCCAGTTCCCGGAACAGTGTGGGGTGTGGAGACCCCAGATCAAATACTTGCCCATGGGAGCAGCTGGGTGTGGGGAGGCCTCCCCTGTACCCTCCGTCCCTTCCCCTCTCCCATCCCCCAAACACAAGCAGAGGTGGAG
>NW_005292015.1:0-566 GCF_000412655.1 Myotis brandtii
GGATGCTTGAGTGTCCTCACAACAAGAGATGCTGCAATGCCATCATCCCTTCAAATGTATTTCTTTAGGGTAACATTTCCTGCCTTTGTTTGAAAAACACTGACAGTTCTCATTTGTTTTTATTTTGGGTAAAACACGCAGCCTCAATTCAGAAATTTTAGTCTTTTTGCCTATGTAATAAACCAACCCCCTGAACGTGAACATGACTTAGTGTTATATCGTCTCCCACCCAACTCTGGCCAGCTACCAGTAGGAAGCCTGCAGCCAGGAAGGGGACTTGGTCTCTGCTGCTCTTCCTCTCATCGCCCCCCCCTCCCCCACTAGTTGCTGTTTTACTTTCCAAGAGAGTCAAGATGGGTAGGAGTGGGGGAGGGGAGAGAGTAAGTAAGTGAGGAAAGGTAAAGGGATGAGATGCTTGTTTTCACTTGGCTGGATTCTCTCCCCTAGTTGATAGCTCACGCTGACACGTTCTCTTAGGTAGCTTTGTGGGGTTGTTGGGTATTCCCTGTAAATCTCCTCCTCCTACAGTTCTGCTGACCTTTTCTGATGATTGCTTAGGACCCTTT
>NW_005292016.1:0-566 GCF_000412655.1 Myotis brandtii
TTTGCTCTCACTCACAACTCTGGCACATTTCCCATTGGTCCAAGTCCGAACTTCACTGAGTGTTAACACCACTGTCCAGCAGGATGAGTTAAAGGTGCCCACAAAGAAACCCAGAAACGCCCGCGTCACCGGGTCCTGGGCAAAAGGACCTTGTGGTTTCTCTGAGCTGACAAAAGTCTTCTGCCGAATGAATTTCATTTAGTCGTTCAGAGAAAACTCTGTTTTCTGAAATTTCCCAAATGTTTGCATTAGGCTGGAGTGGAACCCGTCCTTTCACGCCCCCTCCGAGGCTTTCCAGGAAGTGCCTTGGAGAAGTGGATTTGAGCCAGCGGTGCCCTGCACACCGAATGACCGCCAGTCCCTGTTCCCAGCCCAGGGAAGAGGTACGTTCCTCACCACCCATGTTCACAATTCAGCTGATCGTTTCAGATGTGTTCCACGCTATACAAATCTTACTTCCCCTGATATGGCCCGAGACTCACTGAACGACACACTTAATTTTTAACAACTTGACCAATTACGTGGTTAATTTAATAGATAGAGACAATCTACTTACAAAAGGAATC
>NW_005292017.1:0-566 GCF_000412655.1 Myotis brandtii
ATGACCACATGTAAGTCACCATGCTATTTTTTCACCATATTCGACCACTTTCTGGGTAGTTAAGAAGTAGCACATATTAAATAAGAAAATGAATTTTTTCTTAGCTTGTTAAAATCAGGTACATTTGTAATGTTGTAGATTATTTCTATTGCATCTATATGGACATGTATTATCTTTCAACTCTTTGAAATGTTGTGACAATGTCAGTTATTAATCATATTGTTGCTCCTCTCTATGGAATATGACATTTTTCTTTTGTTACTTTCAAGATTTTCCTTTCATTTTTGGCTTTCAGCAGTTTGACTGTGCTGTGGGTGTGTTTTTCTTTGTATTTATCCTGTTTGGGGTTCATTAGCTTCCTAGATCTTTAAGTTAATTTTGATAATCTAATTTGAGATTACCACTATATCTTTAAATATGGAATATTTTTATTACCCTTAAAGCTCCTTTATCTCCCTTTGCAGTTATTATCTTCTTCCTGTTGAACTCCCCATCTCATGTGGTCTACAGCTTTAAATTTTGTCCCTTTCATCCTCAGAAGCTACCAAAGCTGAAGTTTAAGACAT
>NW_005292018.1:0-566 GCF_000412655.1 Myotis brandtii
GGTCTATCCACTGAGCCAAACCAGCTAGGGCTAGGAGGTGATTTTTGAAACACCTAAGAATGAAGGTTGCTTGCCAGGAGACCCAACCATGCAACCTGAGCTGAGAATGGGCAGGTGGCATTAGCGTGGGAGAAGTTGGTGGGAAAAGGAAATCCAACAAGGGAGCTAACCCAGGCTCTCATTTATCATTCCCTGGATCATGACACACCAAGGAAGAGATGAGTCAAGAATATCTCATTCCTGGTTTTGCCATAATGTCTCCGCCAGCCAGTTCTCTCCTCCCACCTGGCATATTTGTTAAATTCCCTGCCAGATAATTCCAACATCTGTGTCATATCTGCGTCTGGTTCAGACTATTGCTTTGCCTGTTCTTAGTGTACTTATTCTTGCTTTTACATATATGTGATTTTTGTATTAATGCTGGCATCATAAGCAGGAAAGAGCCTGAAGTAAATGATATGCTTGGAAATGGACACATATGCCCACTAAGCCTTTAAGGCAAATACCTTGGTTCTTTCTGTGGACACAGAAGATTTTAAGGTCAACAAAAATAAAAGTAAAGCAAA
>NW_005292019.1:0-566 GCF_000412655.1 Myotis brandtii
AAGACTGCATTCACCTTTGTCTTCATTTAGAGGAAGTCCCAGAGCCTCCCCACACTGTCGCAGGTACAAATAACAGAGCTGAATCTGGAGCTCAAAAATGGTACCCAAAACAGGGTCGAAGAGCATCTAACATCTGTCCTTTCTTCTTTGCCATCTCCAGTCTGTCACAGCTGACTCATCCAAGTCTAGGGTGAACTTTAGGCCTGAGCCCTGGAAGAAGCTCTCTGACCTAGTAAAGGAAATTCTGGGGTACAAAAGCTCATGCTGAGCCTGGAGGGAAGGGGCGTGACTGTAGTCCCCTGACTAGGCTGAAGGTTTGGGGGAGATACCCCAATAAAGGGAGTCAGGTAGGGGCAACAACCACATTCACCACCTTAAATTTTCAGATGAGATCGTTTTAGTGCTTCTCAGCTCTGATTACACAACATTGTTTTTTTTTTCTTTTCCAAAACACTGTACCTTACAGGCCCTGGATATATAATAGATCAGAATCCCTGCATATAGAAAAAATATTTTTATATATAAATATATTTATATTTTAAATATATTTTTAAAAATATAAATAC
>NW_005292020.1:0-566 GCF_000412655.1 Myotis brandtii
TACACACAGTTCTATAGTCTCCTATTTTTACACAATACTGTTGATGCATATAGGCTATTAATGACTGCATAGTATTCCATTATATGGATGTACATACCATTAGAATTTAATTAATTACCTTAAAGTAGACATTTAGAGTTTCCAATATTTTATTGTTGATATTAAGGTGCTGAAATAAACATTTTGTTCAAAGTGAGTGCCAGTTGTTTACTAAAGACAAATTGCTAGGTGTGAGAATTGCTGGATTAAAATGTAAGGCCATTTAAAAGTTTGCCTTCTGTAAGGTTTATAACAATTTTTACTCCCACCACAGTGTTTAAACTTGTTTCTTCATATTCTCACCAACTGTGGTTATTACCGATTATTTAAAATCTTTGCTAAATTGGGTGAAAACATTGTTTTCATTTCCAATTCTTTTAAAAAAACATTTTGTATGTCCTTTTAAAACACCTTTATATGTTCTTATTGATTATTTGTTCTTATTGGCTATTCCTATTTTGGATGGCCTGTTCACATCTTTGCCCATTTTTCCTGAAGTTGTCTTTTTCTTATTGATTTATAAACAT
>NW_005292021.1:0-566 GCF_000412655.1 Myotis brandtii
CATATCCTATATTTGAATTTATAATCAGTTTTTCTTTGTTTTTATGGTAGGATTTAACATAAGGAAATAATAGTTTCAGGGACCAAATTAGCAAATATGTTCAAATATCATCATCTAGTATCTTTGAATTTTGTTATTGAGCAATATTTTATATAACATAAAATTAACCATTTTAAAGTGAAGCATTCATTGGCATTTAGTACCTTCACAATATTGTGCCACAATTATCTTCATATAGTTCCAGAACATTTTTATCACTCCAAAAGCAAGCCTCATATTCACTAAGCAGAAAACTGTTTATTATAATTGATTTTAAAAAAAAGTTGTGTGGAAAATCTTAGTTGTTTTTAAAGTCTACCAGAAATATCTCTCCTTCTGCATTATTGCTGTTTTTTTTCCTTTTTTACTTCCTGATACTAGTATTTTTTTCTAATCTCTGGCATTTTTTTTCAATTTGTTATGTGTACACATAATATTAATATCTATTATTAAAAGATGCCCATGACATAGATCTCTACAAATGTATATATATATATATAAACAAATGTATGCATTTGTTTCTATGT
>NW_005292022.1:0-566 GCF_000412655.1 Myotis brandtii
AAAAAACCAAAACTCCCAAATAGCTCAAGGGTGTCAACCCTGGAAATGACTACGAATCCGTGGACCTGGCATACAGCAGCCCAATATAAATTATTTGCTGATCGTATGAAAGAATAAAATCTCCAACAGAATCAGGTATTGGAACTAATCGATGAATGCCATCTCCTTACCGGAAGAAACTCAGAAATAAATTTTCCTAGAGAGACTGTATTAATGAAGATGGCGAAGAGCAGGTTCCCACTGGGATTAAGCAGAGGAAACAGGTGTGGTTCAGACACAGGGCTTTACACTTGCACGGGGTTCTGTGCTCAAACCCAAGCACGTTTTCTCCAGACGCCAAGTGGCTGAGTTGGAAACTGCCAGAGCTCTGAAGTCAGACCCACCCAAGTTCAAATCTCGGCCCTGTTGCTCACAGGCACCATGACCTTGGGCAAGTTCCTTACATCTCAGAGTTTCCCTGTATGTAAAATGAGCAATGTGCATTTTTATATTTTATTTATTTTTTACCTTATTTTATTTTATGAGAGTAGAAGGGGAGGGGGAGAGAAACATCAATGTGAGAGAGA
>NW_005292023.1:0-566 GCF_000412655.1 Myotis brandtii
ACACACACACACACACACACACACACACCACAGTTGAGCTATAACATGTAATTTTGGGCTTGCATAATGAACTGAAAAAGAAAGAAATGAACTTTTTATCAAGTGCCTATAGTATGCTAAAACAGGGGCTTTTTTTTTGCCATAATGTATTAGTTGAGAGAGAGGAAGGAAGGAAAGTAAGAAACCACAAAGGTGCATTTAGCAGCTACTGTAAGTCAAGCCTCATTCAATTTAGTTTATACAACTATGTAAAGTAGAAAGCAGTTAGGGGAAAAGTTTAAGGATTCTCTGAGCAAGTTAGAACAAATGAAGGTGGATAAGGGGGCTTTCCAACAGTTGTGCTAATTAATTGCACTAACTAGGTATGATGATATTATATGGCATAATAGACAATAATAGTGCAAGTTAGTAAGCAGATTACAAAGGAAAACCCAAGGAGTTTGACCGTAACAATTCCAATCACGGTGATGAGTCTAAACTCAGGACTGGAAACCTATACAGTACAAGAAACACCTTGAATTTATTGTACACAACAGGTAATTTTTATTAAGAAAAAGTTGATGGCC
>NW_005292024.1:0-566 GCF_000412655.1 Myotis brandtii
GTTTTTATGAGAAGAAGCAAAAACATAATTACATAAAAAATTCCTATTGGTACTTGTAAGCTGGCCTCACCATACAAACCAAATGAGGCTTAATCAGTCAGAGCATATTACACTCGTGTGTTTAACAGATAATGGTGCAAATTTTATGATTCCAATCAGGGTGGTAATAGGTCAAGTTTGGGTATCACAAAGAGCACCTGTTTTTAATTGAGAATCAGCCACTTTTCTTGAATAAATACTTCTTGGATCATTGTACCTTTAGTTAATTTATAGAGCTCTGAAAATGTTAATATTGACTTTTTTGGCCAATGTTCTCATTGCTTTTATGGAGGAATGGGTTTTTGGAGCTTCTGTTCCACCATTCTCCAAGTGCTTCCGTTCTTTCACTGATGCTTTGTGCATTTATTAGTATTAAAAGTCAATGAGTTAAATGGGCTCCTGTGGACTCACACAACTGCACACAGGGGACAATGACGCCATGTGGCTGTTCGGCATGAATGGCCTGTAGCAGTGAGTGTCTGAGCAGCTGCTGGGGACCGAGTCCACAACCTGGGCATGTGCCCTGA
>NW_005292025.1:0-566 GCF_000412655.1 Myotis brandtii
GGTACTGTTATCACCCAAGATACATGGGAAGATGGTGCAAGGGATACATACCACAGAAAGTGGTGGAAGAAAGCTGAATGAAAAATAAAGCTTTGATCTCAAAGAAAGCAAGATTCGATCCATATGAAAAGAAGAAATCTCCACTTGCAGAATTTGTAAAAATTCTGTGCACCAACCCGGTTCTAATTACTGCCAGGGCTGTGCTTACAAAACCGGCATCTTTGCAATGTGTGGAAGAAAGATTTTGGATGCCAAAAACTACAAGCAAACATCTGTCTAGATTAGATATATTGGTGAAGTTTCTTGCTTTCTCTGTGATTTTGCTTTCTGCTGTACGTTTTCAAGGCATATCATAGATGTTCAAGTTAACAAAATAATATGTTTTAAGACAAGTTTAAACCAGGGAAGTTGATTCATTCTTTGCTGTCTAGAAGTTCTGAATATCAGCAATATAATTAGTCTGCCTTACAAGCATCTTATTGAACTAGAGGCAAATTTAACAACAACTATATATTTCTGAGAGGAAGGGAGAGGGAGGGGAGATAGAAACATCAATGATGAGAGAG
>NW_005292026.1:0-566 GCF_000412655.1 Myotis brandtii
GTATATTGTGATGTAATTTAATTGGATTTCACAGAGTTTAAGATTATCATAGAGTTTAAGATTGTCAATATGTATGGATAAGACCAGCCATAAAGTCAAACCTGTACAAACCTTTTATAGCTAAAGACCTCTTTGATTCAAACTTGTATAGGAAAAAATTCATCAGCTTCATCCGTTTTGTGAAGTGGAAAGAACATGGGCTTTGCAGTCTGACAGATCTAAAGTCTGAGTCTCGATGTACTTACTTGTAAAGTGGAAATAATACCATAAACCTCACAGGGCTGCTCAGAAGGGAACTGAAATAATGAGAATGAATCCCTTTGCTCAGTGCCAGGCATATAATAGGTGTTTAGTAAATGTTCATTTCTCCCTATATTCCTTCTGCCCTGATTTTGCCCACATTTGAAACTACACTCAAAGATTCAGAATTCAGGATATCATACTTACCAGACTTTGTCAGAAGGAAGCCTTAACTGAGTATTGCATAGGTAACTATAATAATATCCTATATAATAAAGCCTAATATGTGAAGTGTCCGGTTGACCAGTCAGCCGTTCAACCAATCA
>NW_005292027.1:0-566 GCF_000412655.1 Myotis brandtii
CTTCAGTCTGCAGGCCGACGCTCTATCCAGTGAGCCACACCAGCCAGGGCTGCTTATACATCCCGAGGCACGCCCAAGCTCATGGCCCCCGGAGGGGTCATAGCCGGCCTTGCTCTTCGTATCTTTTACAGGAAACACATATACATTCAGCTAGCCAATCAGGCAGGGCTGGGCACACTGGCCTGACAGAAGGTCCACCCAGTCCCGGTGGTCACCACAGAGCACAGGTGGTGCCCGTGGATCCCCGCGGCCTCGGTGTCTCTATCTGTCCGATGGGGCACATGGGCACAGAGTAGCCCCTACGGCTCTTAGATGCCACTGCGGCGTGGAGAGACTCCCTAAGAACACACAGCCTCAGTGCCCGGCCTCGAACCAGGTAACTACCAGCAGGGAACCGCTCCGCCTCCTCCCGCAGCTCGGTCACAGCCCAGCACCACCTGTCCCGCTACTTCCTGAAGAATGTGTTTCTTCATGTCAACTCACCTAGAAAACCTCTAATCCCATTCTGAGCGGCGCAGACTCCTGGGTCTGATGGACTATCAGTGATGGCGAACCTTTTGAGCTCG
>NW_005292028.1:0-566 GCF_000412655.1 Myotis brandtii
CCTCTCCCTTCCTCTCTCTCTAAAAATAAATTAAAAAATCATTTAAAAAAACATATTAAAAATATTTTAAAAAGAAACATTTGTTAAGTGACAAAACAAAAACAAATTGCAGAACAATACGTACAGTAAGATTCCCCCCTAGAAAAAGGCCTGGAAGTTTACAGACTAGATAAAAGGAAAACTGTTTTTGTGTATTACTAATATAATTCTCCAAAAAGAAAAAAACAATGAGCAAACTTACTTTTTAGTTACCTGGTTGCAGAGGACACTATCATAAGCATCGGTGTGCCCCTGTCCCAGGAAGCAGGGGGATTCAGACACCCAGGTTTTTCCAACGTGCCTCTGTGCCCCGGTCGCAGCTAAGGGCATAGGATTGGGCACCTGAGTCGAGCTGAGACACTTACCTGGCGTGGTCTTTGCTCATCCTGCTGCAGCAGCATACCATAGGCTGGCCGGCTCAAACAGCAAACATATATTTCTCAGTTTGGAGACTGGGAAGTCTAAGATCAAGGTACCAGAAAAATCCAGTGTCTGTTGAGGTCCTGCTTCTTGGTTTGCAGAGGTCC
>NW_005292029.1:0-566 GCF_000412655.1 Myotis brandtii
CTGGAACATGCAGATAAGGCCGCGCCTGGCGCTGGAATCAGACTAAATTGCATTCTCTAAGCCACAAAGAGCTGCATTCACACAGGACATGGGGGGTGGGGGGCGGGCAGGGTTACAGGAAGAGGGATGCCTGTTTCAGCCAAAGGGAGGTTCTGATGGGCCCTTTCTCAGTAACATGAGAACCCGGTACCTTAGCGCTCCACAGTCCTAAACTCCTGGAGTCTCAGACCCCACAACCTTAAAATGATCCCTTAATAAAATTAAAACCAGAATATTTCAAGTCAGAATCACAGAATTTTAGGATTTAATTATCTTGACCAGCACCTGAGTCCCATCCAACAAGTGGCTTCCAGGCTTTTGATCTACCCCAGGGCTGTCTCCTCAGGGCAGCCCTCCATGATAGCCATTATCCTATTAAGAAGACCTTTGAGCAGGACCGGAGTGAGAAAAGGAGCAAGCCATTAAGAAAGAGAGAGAAAAAGTTTCCAGGCAGTGGGAACAGCAGGGGCAGAGGTAGGAAAGCACTTGGTGTGCTTGAGGGACAGCAAGGCCTGGCTTCTACATGT
>NW_005292030.1:0-566 GCF_000412655.1 Myotis brandtii
GTGAGGAGTGAAGAATTTTGGTCATTTTTCAGTCTTTCACCACTTTTAAACTTTAATGTACTAAAAACATTGCTGCAGTTGTCCCTCTGCAACTAATTTCACCTAAGAACAAAGAGAAAACTAAAGATTATAACTTCTAAGATTCATGTGGTTTGCTACTGACTTCTAGACAATAATCTCAAGTTCCATAGTCATGGTTAATTAAGTAAGCTCTGACAAAGGCTTTTGATTTTAGAGACCTGGGCATTGCAGCCATCATAGTGGAATGATTATTTTTGTCAGCCAGCTGAAAAGCAGAGAATCTTTTTTTGATTGAGATATAATTCTTAGGTTGAATAGAAGGAAAGTCACACCATTATTAATTATTATAAATTTTAATTCTCCAACATTAATATTCAGGTTTGCTCAGAATATCAGTGAGAAATCACATTAGTTTTTTGTTTGTTTTTAAATAATATATTTTTTCATATTTTTTATTGATTTTTAGAGAGAGAAACATTGATGTGAGAGTAAAACATTGATTGCCTGACTCCTGCACGCCCCCTACTGGGGATTGAGCCAGCAAC
>NW_005292031.1:0-566 GCF_000412655.1 Myotis brandtii
TTTTATACAGGAAAATGGTAATATCATAAATGTGATTTCAAAAATATCATTCTGCCAGCATTGCAGAGAATGGGCTGGAACACAGAAGGTCTCTGGATGGAAGGACCCGGGAGGGGCTTCCTGTAGAATCCAGGGGAGAGGCACCAAGGGCCTGGGCAGACAGTCCTGGTGGGGTTGGACGGCTTGTTCAGGAAGTGGGAGAGATTAGGTTTACTGACCCCTGATTATAATTAAGCACTGTGGGTGAGGCAGGAATGAGGGTGACTCCTGGGCTCTGGCTTGGGTCACCGGGCGGATGGAGACACCATTTCCTCTGAATAAGCTCCGTGAGGACTGGGGCTGCGGCTCACTCAGCGCTGCGTTGTGAGCACACGGCACAGAGCAGTTGGTCAGGAAGTCCTTGTGGAATGAGTGATAGCATGAACGCCTGAGTGAGGAGTTCAAATGAAGGACAAGTGAGGGGGTGGAATGATGCTACTTGTAAATATGAGATGCTCATGAGGTGGTCAGGAGTTACAGATATGAGACTGGAGTTCAAAAGAGAGATCTGGTGGCTTCACCGGTAT
>NW_005292032.1:0-566 GCF_000412655.1 Myotis brandtii
CACCATTCTCCTCCCCTTGCCCAGAGAGCTGGGCCTGGGGGTCTCTATTTTGGGAGCACCTAGTCTCTTGGGGATGTTGGAGGAAAATGAGCTCCTGGGGAGACCCACCTTCTGAGAACCGGCCCATCTGAGCCCACCTTCCATGCCCACCCCCAGCTTGGCTGTATGCCCCCCGCCCGCCAGCCCAGCCCATACCGTGCTGAAGTTGGGGAAGAGGCTGAGCGGGGCAGCGCCATTGAAGTGGAAGGCGAGCAAGTGCTTGAAGTCCAGCGGGGGCTGCAGAGGCCTGGCAGCCAGGGGCAGGGAGGCCAGCAGGGGGCTGGGGGTGCTGGATGCTGGGCCTGCTGCAGGAGGAAGAAGGGCAGGGTCTGAAATGGTGAGCCACAGGGCAATGCTACCCCCACAGCCAGAAGAAGCGGATGGGCTTCTTGGGTGTGAAGCCAGGACAGAGTTCCTGTCTCCCTCGTCACAAAGTAGCCCTGGCCAAACCCAGGACAATGACAGCCCATCTCTGTGCCTCTCCTCTCCACAACTGGGGCAGCAGAAGCAGGGAATCCACAGAAGGA
>NW_005292033.1:0-566 GCF_000412655.1 Myotis brandtii
CTTTTATTATATAGGATTAGTGTGGATCTGAGCATATTGTCTATGACTCTGAACCTAATGTTGTCCCATCTCCTATTCTCCAGGATGATAGGTGAAGTCAGCTGAAGCCAGTTGATCCTCTTACAATAGATTTAGTATCACAGTAAGCTTCTTTAAGGCGTTTATGATCCCCCTCTCTTCCCAACACTTGTCTGTACTGTATTTGTATGCCCTTGTTTAGTCTTTACTTTGAAATGCTATCTAATTATGCCCTTCTAATATAACCAATTTCCATAAACCACACATAAATCCCTAATCATTATTGTAGTCAAATCTTGCCTCAACATATTGTAACCTCTTCAAGGTCAAGAGCTTTTTCTTGTTCTCTTTTTTGTTCTCACCTCACACACCTCATATCCCTTCTTCTCCCAACATAATGAATGAGTCATGGGTATGTGAGCCATTGCTTAAGAAGTTAAAGTCACATAAAAAGTATCTTTTGTAATTTGAGACTGAGAGGAAGGCTTAGCTCTAACACAAGTGGTCAAAGGTTTCTTCATATGCTCATTGATACCTTCTAAGCATAG
>NW_005292034.1:0-566 GCF_000412655.1 Myotis brandtii
CCTGGCACAGCTCATAAAAGCATTAGCATTTCCTGAGTGATAAGGATGATAGGAGTGTTTATTGTTTGATAAGGGGATTCTAGGTAGCTTTGGGATGGGGTGAGGTCAACAGAAAAACCAAGCCGTGGTTGAAAGACTGGAACTTTCAGCCCCACCCCTCAACCTCGGGGAAGGGGAGCTGGACAAAATTCAACTTAATCACTAACCGTTGATGATCTAATCATTCACGTGCACATGATGACGCCTCCATAAACACCCCAACAATGGGGCTCAGAGAGCCTCTGCCTTGGCGCGCACACCCCTGAGCCTGGAGGTTGTGCACCCCAACTCCACCAGGACCGAGCCCGGTGCAGGGCCCTTCTGGATCAACACCCTCAGTACCTCTCCTGACTGTGCATCATCATTACAAACTGCAGGCAAGGGCCTTGCTGAGTTCTGTGGGCCATTACAGCCAGTTCTCAACGCTGCGGAGGGGGTCACGAGAACCCCGATTTATAGCTGGTCAGTCAGAGTATGAATGGCCCGGGACTTTGTTTGTTTTGTTAATCCTCACCTGAGGATATTTT
>NW_005292035.1:0-567 GCF_000412655.1 Myotis brandtii
GAGCGTATGGAAGTCATGGGTCTCTGCATCTCAATGAACCCTTCAATGAGCAATTTGAGGACGTCTGTTTTCCCTGACCCTGATCATTCTTTGACTGACAAACACTCTAACATCAAGTTTTGAATGCTATTTCTGGTTGCTACTATATTCTGTTTTCACCCCAGCCAAATTTTGCTGAAATATATTAGTGACATTTATTGTCTCAAGAAGATTCCTGCTGGGATTCTCTTTACCTAGCACACGCAATTTCTTGTTTAAAAATCTAACTATAACTCTGCTCTCTCAATAGGAGGATTCAATCAGTACCCACCGCCAGCGCTTGAGAATGCCTGTAGACTCATCAATTCACAAGCAGAGGATAATCAAGACAGCGGTCTCTTGTGAGTCAGAAAGCTCTTATATTTACAAGTGACTGTTAATGGACTGACGGGGTGTAACTGGCTGATGGCAGGTTATTAGGGTGAGGAAGCTAATAAGGTCCCTGAAGTAAAGGCTCTTCATGCATCTCATTTTCTGTAGCAGAAGTTCCACATCAAGCCTGCTTCCTGGATTGATGTTCCTATAACA
>NW_005292036.1:0-567 GCF_000412655.1 Myotis brandtii
ACTTTTTGACTCATTTTAAGCACTCACTCACCTTTCCATTGAGCCAGAAATGAACCTCATTGGAGCATCCACCCTCTGGCCTGCGTCCGGCCATTTGAGGATCTTACACACTAAACCTCTCTCCTCGACATAACGGCTCTGACGTGAGAGGACCGGCACGGTGGCTTCCTGCACCAGCTTTGTTTCCCCAGGTGTCTTTCCTCCCAGCTGGACAGAGCAGTCTGCGCTGGGGAGGCGTGGAGGACAGGGCATCTTCCTTTGATCCACCCAGCTTGACCGGCCTCAGATTTCTCGTCCCCCACCAGGAGCCAAAGTCTTCCCTGGCACATCCAAGGAGAGAATGTTCCCCAGACTGCGCTGTGTGCTCCAGGCTCTCCTGACACTTATTTCAGAGGACTCAGCAGGCGCCTACAGGCAGCGGGAGGCCCTCCTGGGAGCAGGCGGGGAGAGAGGGAGCTAGCAACTCCCGCGGAATGCTTTTAGGGCAGGTGGGGCAGGCTTTCAGGGCAGGCGTGGTAGCCTGGGCCAGGACAGGGCTCTGGAGTGAGGACTCCATTCCCCGTTTTT
>NW_005292037.1:0-567 GCF_000412655.1 Myotis brandtii
GGTCAATTACCATGTTTGTCTATTATTAGATAGGACAAGTGGTCTATTTAGTACTCTCTCAGGCATAGTTTTTGATCAAAAAGCTTTGGTGTTTCTGAACTCCCAGACTATACATATTAGAAAGTAACCTTTAAAAACATATTCTCCTAGAACCAAACCAACATAAAGTAACCTTTCCAAAATGGGTGAGGAAAGACAGAGGTGAAGTCATTAAAAACATATGGTCAAAGGCCTCCTCCGAATCAGCTTAGTGGAAGACAGCCAAGCAAGTGCATTTAATCAATACATATTGCTAAACACCTAGAGGGAAAGAGACAAAAAATTCCCATGCTTTGCTGATACACACACATAGGATTTCTGGGGTGGGGGTAGGTACAAAACACTGTAATTGAGGAAATGGTCCAATATCCCTGTGGGGTCATGCCATCTGAAAAAGGTCGAGGGTTACAACATGGAAAAGGTAAGAAGAGGAAGCAGTAGTGCTGGGTAAATTGTCTTGGCCCCTGGGCAGGGGTTTGGGTTTGGGGATTGTGATAGGTTCCATCAGGCAAATACCTCCTCATCTCA
>NW_005292038.1:0-567 GCF_000412655.1 Myotis brandtii
AACAGTCGCTTAGGCATACTAGTATATAAGCAATTTTCCAATTTGCATCACAGAGTTTTTTAAATATGTGAAGGTTCTGAATGATCAGTAATTTCTGAAATGTGTGAGGTTTAAGAAAACTTTTAAATTTAATTTGCAAAAATTCAATAAAGCTGTAAATTTAGTGTATAATGTATGTTCTTAATGCAATGTTGTACCCAGATTATAAATAATGGAGCAGAATTCATCTTCCCCACATTATTTCATTACCTCCCAAAGTATCTTTTTTTTCCCAATGTTTTCTCATGTGGAATCATTGCACAATATAAGACATATTATAGATTCTAGTTGTACAGTATATTCTTAAAAATATTGACAAGGTTTAAAGTGTATTTCTCCAAATGTTAAAACACTAAGAAAAATATTCTATTACACTACCTAAGTGATGGTTTTTAAGAGTTTTGAAACATTGAATATAATAAAGTAGTTGGCTTATGTTAGTTGCCATAAAGCTAAAATCTGGCCTTAGGATGTGGTTACCAGATAAAATAAATAGTTAAATGAGTATGCATGTGTAATCTGTGTGTG
>NW_005292039.1:0-567 GCF_000412655.1 Myotis brandtii
GAAACATCATCAGATCGTTGCCAAAACAAGCCAGTTCGGAGCTAAGCTTCACCGATGGGCGTTCGGGGTTGAAGGCCAGCAGGGGAGCCCACTGATTCTGAGATCCTGGCGGTGGGACGGGGCACAGCGAGCCATGCTCACTGAATGGCTCTGCGGCCAGCGGTGGGCACTGAGCAGCCGGTCAGTGCAGGGAGTGGGCAGGACTGAGCAACCGGGTCTGGAAAGATGCACACAGACGCTGACAAAGGGAGGACGTGGCTTCCAGAGTGGACATCGTTACATGTGAGAAAGAGAGCTCTTTGCTGTTGCACCCCCAAATGTAAATGAGTCGGTCCTTCTTACCAACATCAACGGAATGGCATGGTGATCCCCAAACTTGCCCGCTGACGGGACTCGCCTGTAGAGCCTGTGCACCGTGCCGCCCCCGGGCCCCTGCTCAGAGCTGCTCGCGCTGCAGCAGGTCAGGGTGGGGCCCAGGGTCTGTGTTTTTAACAGAACTCCAGCTGTTTGTGAGGTCCAGGCAGGGGTGCCAATGGAGCGCCCCTCATCCTACTCCCAGCCTCCTCC
>NW_005292040.1:0-567 GCF_000412655.1 Myotis brandtii
ACATTAACATGCCTGAAATGTTAGCAAATTTTTCCTAGTATGGAATTTAAGGGTGATTCTTGTCCAGCAACACCATCGTATAAGAATTCTAGGTTCCAAGAGTTGAACTGATATCCTCAAGGCCACTGAGTTGAGTGGCACATCTGAACCTCCAGTCTTCTGCCCGGAGTCCCAGACATTTTCAGTTTTTTTCTATTATATCACTAGAGAGCTGCAGGCAAGGTTTTAGAAGACAATGCCCACCTCATTCCAATTCCCCAGTGAAAGTACAGGGCGCACCACTCAGAGCTGCTCCACAGCTGGAAATACCCTTTCAGCTGGGGAAATACCCTTTCTGGGGAAATACCCGCAGACCTGAGGGTGAGGAGGTGGGAAGGATTGTTTAGGAAATCATTAGCATGTCCTCTGACACCCCAGCCTTCTGCATTGAGACACAGGACACGGTGAACACTGACAAGCCCTTCTGAAGGAATAAAGATTTGCACAAAAAGCCTTGGCCCAGGGCTTTGTGTGTTTGTCCTGGATTTCCAGAAACTAGCCTTCCCGTGACCTCCGGGGTCAGGGCAC
>NW_005292041.1:0-567 GCF_000412655.1 Myotis brandtii
AAAAAATAAATGTGGACGGGATGAGTGTCACGGTTGTGACGCCGTCTAGACTCTACAGTGTTAAACAGGAAGAAGCACATTTGCTCCACCATCAAATGTGATACAGCAGAGCCCCAGCCAGCTAGTGCCCTGCCCCGGGTGCAGACAGAGCATCAATTAGTTTAATCCTCCTAGCAGCTCAGGCCCTGCAGGTATTACTCCACCTTCTCTCCACCAGCTTTAGCAGGGACATGCCGGAGCTCACAGGTTAAATGGCGTGGCCTCATTTGGAGCCTGGTATGTCCGCCTCCCATGCTAGGTTCCCTGGCCTCATTCATTCCATTGCCTCTTTGGAAAAAGTCCAGAGCGATCTTTCCAGAGTAGGACACATTACCGGACGTGACTTCTTACTGCTACAGCACCCTAATAGTAAAACGTCGTAGTCTGACATTCAAGGTGATGTTTTTCCTCTGGCCTTCTCCTACCTCTGGCTACACTTTCCAGTCCCCCATCCGTAGCCAGGGTCCAGCCTCATCCCTCTGCCTTCCTCCTGCTCTTGTCTGTGCTGCTTTCCACCAGAGCACAGTT
>NW_005292042.1:0-567 GCF_000412655.1 Myotis brandtii
TAAGCAGCATGGATCAAATACTGAACTTGGAGCCTGGGTCTAGTCCAGGCTCTGCCTCTAACTCCTGGGTGACCTCAGGCAGGTCTCCTCCTTCTCTGGGCCTCAGTTGCCTCCTATATAGAATGAAACCTGCGAGTCTAATCAAACCTCTTCAAACTTTATTTAGAAAAGGGAATCCTTTCTTTGGAGCTCATACTACAAAACAGACAAAAGGTGGAGACCAGGGCCCTGGAGATCCAGGTCCTCGTCCTCCAATCCCAGACTAGGTGACCTTTACGGTTCATTGATTGGCTGCGTGAGCTCCATGCGAAGGAGACTAGCAGAGGGTGCCTGCCATCCCCTCGAAGACACAACTAGTCCACAAGGAAAAGGAAGGAACAATATCCTATTTTGCATTTATGTTTTCAATTTTTTGTGCTCAATTTTTAAACAACTATGAGATGATTTAGATAGAAGACATATACACTATGACATATACAAAAAATAGAAATAGCCATTCAAACCTTGTAGAAGGATGAAGAAGCACATATTCCAAGCACCTAGCCAGTGGTCAGCAAACTGCAGCTC
>NW_005292043.1:0-567 GCF_000412655.1 Myotis brandtii
GATGATATCTGGGGGTTGTTTCTTCATTTCCACCCTAGAGAGATGGGGGCAGAGAGGTGGGCTAGAAGGAGCAGTAGAACTTAGCTTTTTGTTCATTTCTGACTAAAGATATTGACATAACTGTTACTTTTGGAGGTCAGACTCCGTGTTTGCTACATGCAGATGGTAGGGGTAATGGTGTCTCCTGGATCCGCTAATCCTTGGCCATCTCTCTTGTCTGCCAGTTCTGAGGCCACTAAAGTCCAACCCTTGTGTAAGGTGAGAACTCATTCAAAACGTACCTTCCTTTAGTGCAAGAAGAACGGTGACTCTGAGTCAAGGAGCTGTGAGGTGTTGAATAGACATTAGAACTGAGTCCTAGTTCTCGAAGTGGTCATTTCTCCATGTTCAGTGACCTTATGCGAGGCGTACAAAGTGGCATTAAGCAAGGCATGGTCTTCCCTGACTAGGATGTCTCACTTATTAACAAATGAACAAAAAGAACGATGCTATCTTCACAGGACTGTTTGATGATTACTGCACAACACTTCAAATTGTTGTTCACAGATGAGAATAACTTGGAATAAC
>NW_005292044.1:0-567 GCF_000412655.1 Myotis brandtii
TGCTTTCCTATCTTTCTCTGGTCCCATACGTCCTACCCCACCCCACCCCTCACTTTCCACACAGCCAGTGCCAGGGGGCTCCTTCCCTGCTCAGGAAAATGGAAAGGGCTGTTTCCCTGCGACTCCTGCCACCTCCGCTTCCCCACCCCCGTTGGTCAGTCTGCCCACTCACCCGGTATAGGAGGCTGAGGGAGCACTGCACTAGAGGCGAAGGGGTCCCTGCCCCCAAGGAGGTTCCTTTGGGTAGCAGCCCCCCTCCTCAGCCCCACCCATCCCCTTATTCCCACTGTGCACAGGGAGTATGTATAGATCCTGCCACGTCCCAACACTGTGGGCCCAGTGCTCCAGGAGCCTGAGGGACTCCTCAGCTCCCCCCAGCCCACGGCCTGGCTTCTGAAGGGCAGGGGGAGAGAGAATTTAGTTACTTTTTCAGGCTGAATTATATTCCGTGTCACCTGCTGATGGACATTTGCATTATTTCCACCTTTTAGCTATTTTGAATAGTGTTGCTAAAAAGATGGGTGTATAAGTATTTGTTTGAGTCCCTGCTTTCAGTTCTTTTGGGTA
>NW_005292045.1:0-567 GCF_000412655.1 Myotis brandtii
CTTACATGGTATCTAATCAAGTTTGGTGATCTCCTAGCTCTCGCCTCTCCTGTTTCCCTTCGTGCTCCCCTCATCCTTCTCACATTGTTGACAGTGTTTAGTCCTGACTTATGGGGGTGGCCCTCTCAGCACTGGGTAGTGATCCTATCAAATCTATCAGCTCAGACGTGTGATGATTCTGATTCTAGAGTAGGAGCCAGCTTTTCTACACCTGTCCTCCGTCATGGGGGGTATGGGCAAAGCTCTTTCCTGGCTGTCCCCACATTGTCCAAGCAGTTCCAGGAAGGACCTGTGGCTGGGCCAAGGACAATCTATCTGCTAAGTGTTCTTGTTCTGGGAAGACTGAGATGACTCATGCCCGAAGCACGTTTTCCTGGAATGTCCACACCCCTTTCCCTGGGGACACAAATGGCACCTCTAGGAGGTTTCAGGACCCTCCATCTACACCAAAATCTGAGACATGAGCCACTGGTTTCAATGGCCAGAACAAGCCCACTCAGTGTAAAACTTCTGGGTGCTCCTCACCTGGTTCCCTCCAAGGCACCACAGGGATAGCTGGGTACCAAT
>NW_005292046.1:0-567 GCF_000412655.1 Myotis brandtii
TGCTCAGGGCTGCAGGCGCACCACTCCAGCTGCAGTTCCAGCGCCCCAGGGAGACCGGGCAGGCGGAGGAGGGGCCGTGGCCTCAGCCTCCAGGAGTCCCTGGGGCTCAGAGTGAGGGGCATCTGAACGCATGATTGGAGCAGGTCCCTGGGGCTCAGAGCGAGAGCCGAGGGAAAGTCATGGTTGGAGCGGCCGCCAGATGCAGGCTGCTGAGGGGCAGATGTAGGGTAGGAGTCAGCACCATAGAAGATTTTCTGCCTTTTTACAAAATGACTGCAGGGCTGAGGAGAAACAGCAGGAAAAGGTGTTGACAGAGTAGATCAGGGCGGTCAGTCTGGTGATGAGGAGACCTGAGCGTGGAGAGACCCTGAGATGACAGTGAAGGCAGAGAGGTGGGGGCTGGGAGGTCACTACCAGAGCAAGGCCAGCGAAGGTGGGAGTGGTCGGGCCTGGGCAGCAGGTGCAGGCTCGTGTGCCCTGTGGAAAAGCCTCGTGTCCCCAGAGACGACACGCAGGTGGGTGGGGGAGAAGGACGGGATGACATGCAGATAGGCTTGGAGGGGAGGG
>NW_005292047.1:0-567 GCF_000412655.1 Myotis brandtii
GGACTCGGGCTTCCGAGAGCTCGGGTCCCTCCGGCCCGGCAGAGCCACCTCCCCACGTCTCCAGTGCCACAGGCCAGGGTTTCGGGGGTCAATGGACGGACAACCCCCGCCCCCCAGCTAGAAGTCAGGAGCGCTCGCTCCCCACACCTGCTCCCCCACGGACTGACCTTGAGAGGACACTTGGTCCCCTCCCTGGGTGATTCCCGAGAACCATCATCATGGCCAGGCCCCCACCCCGCACACCCCCTCCTCACAGCACGGAGACGGACTGGGAAACTGAGGCTCCGAGAAGTGAGGGGTTTGCCCAAGGCCACGCAGCTGGCAGCGTCGGCCGTGTCTGGCTCTTTGCACGCCACCCTCACGGCTTCGATTTATCACCTGTGAAGCAGGGATGGCTTGGTAACAGCTAGCGTGTGGGGCTGGCGGGAGCCTTCGGGGAGGTGAGGCAGGTAACACGGATGCAGGCTCCGAGATGATGGATGGGCCTGCTGGTCCTTGACCTGGCTCTGCCCCTTATGGACTCGGTTCTCCATCCTGAAGCAGATGGAGGCAAACACCCTCAGTCAG
>NW_005292048.1:0-567 GCF_000412655.1 Myotis brandtii
GTAATATGGCCTCCCTATAATTCTTCCAGTGACAGAGTACTCATTATTTTTTTGGGTAAGATAACATATCATCTTTAAACATTCCAGACAGTTAGAGAGGTCTTTTTTTATTGAGTTGAAACATATGTTGCTGCATTGGGAAAACAGCACAGTACTTAAAGAATGTGGGTCCTGGGGTCAGACTGTGTGAGTTTGTATCCCAACTTCATAAACTTTGGGTAGTTATTCATTTCTCAGAGTCTATTTTCTATGAGTTAATCTATGTATTGCCTGTCTTGTGCCTAACATGTAATACATTATTAACAAATGTTAGTTGTTAATATGTGGCATATTGGTCCTTGTTCCACCCGTTGTCACCAGAAATACATCCTGGTCCTTGAATATTTCTAGATATTTCTGTCCCTATTCTTAGTGTCTTCCAAAATCTTCAATTTGTTCCTCACATGACGAGATTTAGCATTCCTTTTCTATACTGGGCACCCTTCTTAGATTATGGTCCAGTGTGTCTGTAGCCCTTTGAAGAGTGTAGTTCTCTTATCCTATATAATAAAAGGGTAATATGCAAAT
>NW_005292049.1:0-567 GCF_000412655.1 Myotis brandtii
ATGATGGGGGAGTGTGTACTAACATGTACAGGGTGGGCCAAAGTGGGTGTACAGTTGCGAGTATGTGAAAGTTGATTCTTGTATTATTATTTATTAGTTACTATGTCATTTTCCATACAAACAACTGTACACCTGCTTTGGCCCACCCTGTATTATAATCATCAACCGATACATGTCTCCTAACAGCATGTTACCTAGCATTTTGGTTCGCCTATTTGTGCTGAAGGCAAAATAGCTAAAACAGGAGCACAGTGCCCGTATGATACTGATGGGAATGAGGATTTCAAGGCCACTGGGCAGCTGGGATGGTCTTCCCACTCCCCCCAACCCATTAAAAATTGTCCTCAAACCTAACACAATAAAATCAATTGTTACAATTGTTTTTTCTTCCACAGCGTGTCTATGGCCATATATAACAACATCAAGTACAGGTGAGCTTTAAAACCTGTATTGTTATTCTAGCTAATAAATGTACTAGTATAACACAGCAAGTTGAGTGTTACGTAGTAACTGCAGACATTTTTGGAGCAAGCTACAGAGTGCTTTTTATTCTATTACTAGAGGCCC
>NW_005292050.1:0-567 GCF_000412655.1 Myotis brandtii
CATGGAGTAATGTGTTCTCTGTCCCACCCCACCCAAAGAGTTACTTGAAGTTTGACATTGCTAAACCTCAGTTTCCTCATCTGTAAACATCTAGAAAATAGTCTCTCTTCTGTCTGCCTCCCAGGCTGATAGTTGAGTGAGGATAGAATGAGTTAGGTAAGAGGAAAAGGCTTCAATCACTGCAAGGCACTGAGTGAGCAGCATGGATTTGTGGCCCCATCTGAAGGCTATTGTGTATATCATTTTCCTACCCACCCACAGGCATGGCTCGGGGTATGACCATGGGCTCTGTCCACAGTGCTGAAGCCACAGCCAAGCCAGCTGGGACTCTTCAGTCCCTCTTTTTTTTCTTTTGTGATATACTAATTTATTCATAAATAAATTTAATTTACAGTCTTACATTTTAACATTTATCAAAAGCAAAAATATAGAATACTTCACAAATTTGTGTGTCATCCTTACACAGGGGCCATCTCAATTTTAGTATATGTGCTGCCAAAGTGAGCACTTCGGTTCCTCCTTGTCCCACCTTTAAGTAAGCATCACGGTGAGATTTCCAAGCCCAGG
>NW_005292051.1:0-567 GCF_000412655.1 Myotis brandtii
GAGGATATTACCCCAAAGGCAATGGAGGCGTCTCAAGTCCTTAACAAGCACCAGCAGATGCACGCGGGCGGGCTTGTGGGGAAGGGCGTTCTCTCCCAAGCATCTCCGCGGCCCACCCCCCCATCTTCCTCACGCAGGTGCGGGGCTGCCTTCGGAGTGGCCACGTGCCAGCCCCAAGGAGAAACGGGCCGCAGATTCCAGCCCAGGTGTCTGCTCTACTTTCCTTGGTGGGACCCACGGTTCCCCGCATGGAGCTGGGGTTGGCCACGTGACACAGTTGTGGGTGGAATGGGCGTGAGGCGCCCAGGGAGGTGCTTTAACCGCGGAGAGGAAACCCCACGGGGATGGGCCTGCCCGCTCCCTCCTGGGCGAGGCGATGACTACTCGTATTTGTAACTGTGAGAAACAGGCCAATAAAGTGGAAATATGCTCTCACGCTGCAGCACCCCGAGATCACCGGGCCTCGCCTGACCCTGGTCCTCCTCCCCGCGATTTCTTACTAAACGATAGAGATTCTGTGATCACAGCCGCTCCTGGTTTTGTGACCGCTGTGGGGGCAGACGGCTG
>NW_005292052.1:0-567 GCF_000412655.1 Myotis brandtii
GTCACAAAGACCACATATTATATGGTGCCATTTACATGAAACACCTAGAAAAGACAACTCTAGAGATAGAAAGTAGATTAGTGGTATCCAGGGAATGGAGGGTGGGGAATGGGAGTGATAAAAATGTTCTAGAAGTAGATAGTGGTAATGGTTGAATGACTTTTGAATATACTCTATATACCATAAAACAATTATATACTTCAAAAGGGTGTTGTTTATGGTGTGTGAATTATATCTCAATGAAGTTTTTGTTTTTAATGATACAAACCTACTACTAACAATTTAGGCAAAGTATACTAGACATTTTGAAATATCATGAGAGTCCTGTTCAACAGACATTTCAAAATGAAACACGACTGTCATTTTTTTCCTGAGTTAAATTCTGTTTTTTTCCTCATTATCACAGTTGTAAAAAATCAGTGCTCTATGGTAGAAAAGGCACCAATGGAGAAATGGAAAGATTTGGATACTAGTCTGAACTCAATTACCAGAAATCCAGGCAAGTCATTTCACTTCCCTGAGCCCTTGTCATCATCTAGTACAGCGGTTCTCAACCTGTGGGTCGCG
>NW_005292053.1:0-567 GCF_000412655.1 Myotis brandtii
TTTTTTGTGTTTTTTTTTTTTTTACAGGCAGATCTCAGAACACGTAATATACACTAGGTCATATTTTTTTTGAGATCAGTAAATGGAAAATGGTATTAACTCTGACTTACAGACAGGAAAAACTTTTAACTTAAAGAAGAGTTATACAATTTATTCAAGGTCAGTGAAAGATCTATTGACTCCTATTCCTAACAGATAATTACTAAGATTGTGTTTAAATATAACCACTAATTGCAATTACACATCTACCTACTTAACTTCTTCCATTCACCTAAAACTCTAGTTAGACACTAGGGATATCTTTTTCTAAGATCTAAACACTACAGCTTAACCTACCTCTTCCAACTTGTTGCTGGACATTCCTCAACTAGCAATTTATTTCACACAGACTTGGAGACAAAGGGATTGAAAGGAATGCTGAGTTTGAGATATTGATACTTGAGGATATACCATGGCCTTGTTCAGAAAAAGTGCTGGTTATTCCTTATGAGGGAACAGCACCCTGTCAGTTCTTATTATTTAAGGTCCTTGGACTATCTGGAAATGCTTGGAAAATGGGTAATAAGG
>NW_005292054.1:0-567 GCF_000412655.1 Myotis brandtii
CATGGGACGACCAGCTGAGCCACACTGGTCAGGGCATTCGGTTCTGGTTTTTAATGAAATATGATCATTTTGTGTATGCTCTTGTATAAATTCTTTTTACTTGTATTTTGAGTCTCATTTCATTTCTGAGTATCCTACCATTTTATTTTATTTTAGGTATATTCTGTCAAGGGTGAATGACAATTTACTCAGTCTTATTTTTGAATATTTAGATTATTTCCAGATTTTTATTATTATAATGCTTTGATGAATATCCTTGAGATTATACCTTTGCTCATATACATTATTTGCGAAAGTTGAAATTGCTGGATAAGAGCACATTCTTTTTTTTAAGGTTGTTCATAATTGTAAAATTTTTCTGGAAACTTTTCTTGGGTTCTTATATTTATTTTCTTAAAAAGTGATTATGAAAATTTTAATCCTTTATATGGAAATAAACTTAAGGGACTTCAAATTAAAAATTTCCAAAATGGAGGTTGCTATATTCTTAAAAGATAATTAATACATGCAGAAAATTATAATGTTAAAAGATGAACAACTGATGGTTTTTATTGGTTTTGTTTGTTT
>NW_005292055.1:0-567 GCF_000412655.1 Myotis brandtii
TGCTGAGTGAATACACCAAGGAGAAGGACTTACCGGTCTTGCTCTCCTGTCCACCCCGCACCTGTCATGTGTCCACATTGCTGACTGACTGAGGGCTTCTTCTGTACCAGGCCCGGTGCTAAGCCTTTTATGCAACCCTCTGAGGGAGGTACCCCAAGTTCCCACACTTCACAGATGCGGCAGCTGAGGCTCAGAGAGGCGAGGAGACAGGCCCCAGGCTGCACAGCATGGAATGGGGGTGGGGGGTGGGATCCGATTGAAGTTGTCCCAACCCCGAGCCCATGCTCTGAATTCTTACCCAGCCATCCTGAGGTGAGTCCCCATCCCGGCCCCTGCCCTCTGCAGAGGCAGGATCTAGAGAATTCCGCGGGGCCCACATGCCCCACCTGGACAGTGGTCTGGCTCGGAGGAGATCTACCTCCAGGCTCTGGGTTTTGTTCTGCTGTTCCTCACCGCCTCCCAGAGTAGTTCCACGTTCAGCCCAGGGCCTGTGGGTTCCACTTGTTTTCTGTAGCCAGAGCTTCCCCAGTGCTTGGCGCTGAGATCCAGATTTTGGCTTCGGCTCAG
>NW_005292056.1:0-567 GCF_000412655.1 Myotis brandtii
TCTTAGCAACTTTCAAACATAACATACAGTATTAACTATAGGCACCATCTGTACACAGTACTTTTAACATAACGTTATAAATTTATTATATATATTACCTTTCCCTTACAAAACTTCCAGTCAGACATGCAGGAGATGAAAATATCTCTCTGATTTCCCTATATTAGGAATAAGACAGTGGTTAAAACAAATCATGAATATGCCTTCTTATAACATGAGACATGATAATTAAAACATCTTATAATTGTGCTTCAAACCTCTCCCTCTGTCTCCAATGTGTTTGCTATTGCCTTGGGTATCTAAAAGTTGATTCCATTTGCTAAATCTCAAATTTTCAGTGGCAAACATGGGCAATCAAAGGATATGTATTCAGAGAAGCCACGGGGAAAGCGGAAAAGGCTCAACATAGGGTCATTATTTTCTGTGACAAATTAAACACTCTCATCCCACCCAACTTTCCCCAGCCCTATTTATTTCTGTTCCACTGACGTGTAAACCAAAAAGTTACCAGAAATTGAGGTCAGGGGAGTATGTTCAGTTCCATCTTTGTAACTTTTTAAATAACTA
>NW_005292057.1:0-567 GCF_000412655.1 Myotis brandtii
CCGGCCCGCGGGCCGTAGTGTGCCCACGGCTGCCCTAGAGAGTAAATGCGGGGAGGCTACTGAGAATTAGGCACATAACCACTTGCACATCACTAACCCTTCAGTAAAGTGACCAGAGTCGTAGATTGGCCTCCGTCATCCGGGGAGACACAGGGAAGGACCTGTGTGCATGCCCGAGGCCCGTGACAATATTTGAATTCTGAAAGAAATTCTTATTGATTCCAAAATAAAAGGCAAACTGCAAGATGAAAAAGAATAGGTGTGTAATTAAATGCCTGTAAAACACTGGGTCAACTTTGTTAATTGTTAAAGACATAAAAAAAACTGCTTTACAATTGAAGCCAGTTTGCAGATTCAAATCTCTTTTCTCAAGACTCCACGGGAATGACTGCTGAGAAATTGCAGCCAAATGTAAATCAGCTGTTCGTAGCCATGTTTCAAAAGTCACATTAGAAAATGTTTTTCAAAAGCACTTTTACAGCAAGAAATGATACCAACTGAGTATATGTACGTGTTTTTATAGGACAAGGGGGCCTTCAGAAGTCAGAGTGTCCAGAATCATGGAAC
>NW_005292058.1:0-567 GCF_000412655.1 Myotis brandtii
TTGATCCCCTCTCCTGGCCTGCTAGCCCCTGAGTGAGTCCCAGCTTGTCTTCTGTTCTTTAAATGGCAGTAGCACAGGAATCGGTACAGGGCTTCCTGTGTTGTTTCTCACCCACAGTCTCAGCCTTGGAGCTCTTCTACGTCTTGGGTATCTCCATTTTTAAACTCATTTTGAACCCAGTGTTCACCAAGCCTATTGCAGTGTTTTTCACGTGTAGTGCTGAAAAGCCCTGCCACGTGTCTGGTGCAGCCAGTGGAAAGATGGCCCCCCACACGCTTCCACTATCATTTGTCGGTGAACAGGGGAAGGAAAACAATTTAAATCTCACTTTAGTAAAATTGGTACCAGGACAAGGTGGTCTCCTCAAATGTTTGGGGAGAATAAAGTGAAGCTAATGGCTAAAGCAAAGTTCCAGTTGGGTAATTTATCAATTCAGCCACAATAGCTCTCATGTTACATCTTTACCAATGTGCTGAGGTCTCTCGCATTCTTGACATCCATTCGTTCTACTTCCAAAACGGGTTTTAGGCAACTTATTCTTGGTGGAGGAGCCAGAGAAGCAGGTAT
>NW_005292059.1:0-567 GCF_000412655.1 Myotis brandtii
TTTTTTTTTTTTTTTTATAAATGAGGTGTTCAGGGTAGCCTTCCTTGAAAAGGTAACATTTAAGACCTAAATAGATGAAGAAGCAAAAGTATTAAAGGAACAGCCAGGAGGTCAGGTAGCTAGTGTGGAATAGTGCACATGAGACACACACAGAACAATACAATACTGACGTGGGTTTAATAGGTATCTGCTGTTTCACTGCCCAGCAACTCTTTCCCTCCTGGCAACAGTACCTCTAGGATTTTCCTCAAGGGGGGTACCTCCCCTGCCGCAGCCAATCTGTAGCACAGGTAGAGTTGACTCCACCCCTAACCACCAGGGCTGGGCTAATGATGGGCCTGGCCAATTAGAGCACAACAATTGGTTTAGGAATAGGCATGGGACCCAATCAGAATGAATGCCACACAATGAGACTCTTGCAGGCACTCCTGGGAGAGAGGCTCACAGTCCTTTCCCCTGGAGATCCCAGCAGTAAGGATGCTTTGATATGAGCCTGTGGCTTTTAGGAGCTACCACATGGAATCTGCCCAAAAAGCCATGCAGAGGAACACAGATTTAAGAGGTAAC
>NW_005292060.1:0-567 GCF_000412655.1 Myotis brandtii
CACTGATTTCTGCCAAGGGGAGAGGCAGGGTGGTGGAAAGAAGAAGGAAAGGCTTGGGAACCTCTGTATTCACTCTGTATAACCCTCCGCTCTCTGTCTCCATCTTCTGGTATGGAAATTGACTAAAATAAAATTGCCACATGAGCTTCTTGTGAGCCTACATTAGATCGCACACATAAAAATGCTTAACCCAGTTCCTTGCTTCTACTCAGTGACCACTGAGTAGTTCATGGCATTCCTTGTATTTTTTGATTCCTACAGAACTTTGCTTTAACATCAAGCTGACACACAGTGGCTACAAAGACATAGCAGTTATTCAAAAATACATAAGATGTGGGCCCAAGTATCTTCAAATATGGAAGAGTTCAAGTGATGTGATCGAGAGGGGAAGAGAACCCAAATGAGGTTAAAGATATGCCTAGCCTGCGTCAGATGTTTATGACCCAACCTGACCCAAGGATGTGGAAGGACTCAGAGAGAGTGTAGCAAAACTCCATTAAAATTGCATTTTCTAGAAAGTAAAGGCTTGATCTTTCAAATATATTACTTGGTTTTCTTGTTTGTTTT
>NW_005292061.1:0-567 GCF_000412655.1 Myotis brandtii
CAAATTTATTTAGTTAGCCTTACACTTGATTGTTGTTGTTTTTTCTGAGTACATAATTCAGCTTTAAAATACTTTCCTGCCCACCCCCCCCAAAAAAAAATAGTAATAATAAAACAATTCCCCATTAAGACTTAAGACTTTGCAATTTAAAATTCAGTGTTGCAAGAGAAGAAATCTGACGCCACTATGAAACTCATTCGTTAGCAAATACTTAATTCTTTTTTATCCTCCTTCCACTAAAACTCATTATAGTATCTAGGAAAAGGCAGAAATTGACCTTGTTGGACTTCAGATGAAAATGTGCATGTCAGGTGACTCAAATCACCACTCGGCACACGTCCACCAATGACCATAAACCACTGCGAGCATTGAGTTGGGGTTTACAAAAATATATTTTTTGCTCATATAGAAAATCTGAAAATAATGCAGGTAGACCTTATATATTATCATCTGAGAGTTATTCTTTAAATATGTATATCCTTTAATGTAAAAGAATTCTGCGATGAAAACTGGATAGTTGACATATGACACAAAAATCATCCTGTCTTTACTTTCAGTTGCATTTTT
>NW_005292062.1:0-567 GCF_000412655.1 Myotis brandtii
CCACTGAACCAAACCAGCTAAGGCTGTAGGTGGAGATTTAACCAAACATTGTTGTATCAAATGTATTAAAAAATCCATTGTGTGGCCTGACATTTAGAAATCTTGCCTATTGCCCTTTAAGAATTAACTGGCTTATTTTTATAATTTTTGTGTGTTTTTTGTCAATGATAAGATGAGGGAGAACATTTTACACTAATAGTTGTAAAAAGGTTGCAAATAACACATTGAGTGTATAAGTAGTTTGGGATTTTTAACTCTCAGTCAATTAAAAACCAAGTTGGATGTAGTTTTATCTTTTGAACATTGAATTTTGAAGAGCTAGTGGCATGGTTGTGTGCAATATAAGACATTCTGCAGACCAAGCAGAGAATCTTAAGAGGAATTTGCAGACTCGTTATTTAATGCTTCTTATTAATCACTATTTTGCAACATCCGTGCCCCTCATGCTTTTTTTCTAGCCAAATAACCAAATTTAACTTTAAACTGTGCATTGTGTGGCTAAGAATAAGAGTCACTGAACCCTGCTCAGTGGTGCAAACCAGTCTGGAGGGTGACGTTTTCAGTGAA
>NW_005292063.1:0-567 GCF_000412655.1 Myotis brandtii
AAGTGAGGGAGGACCTGTGGGGATGGATTAGAATTTGAGACATTGGTATGAACTCATGATTCCTAAAATATGTGCATGTATAGAAGCATGTCTATGTGCACATGCATATTTGTGTGTATGTATGTTATATGGATATGCACGTGTATACATTTCCTCACTGTCTGTGAAACAGGTCAAGAGGCAAAGTTAATCTCGGTCTCTAATGACATTTCCCACTAAAAGCATCAGAGTTCCTGGGAGAAATGGCTCACTCCAAGGCTGGGGCAGGGTAGGTACAAGATAAACCTGGAACCTTTTGTTATGCCAGAATTTAGGAAATTAGTTTTTTAAATGGGACCTATTACAAGGACACAGGTACAAGCTTGAGGGGGCATTCTCAGGTCAGATCTGGAATAATTTAAGTATAAACATAATTAAGTCCAGTAATGAATTATAAACCACTGGAAAAAATAGGCATTCACAAGCCTATACTGATCAGAGATAAATTAATGATGGAGGAGTTGGGAGGGCTCTTGCTTAGAGTAGAAGGGTGAGGTCGACTGATAAATGTAGAGAAATTGTTGGAGC
>NW_005292064.1:0-567 GCF_000412655.1 Myotis brandtii
AAAAATTTAATTTTAGAGAGAAAGAGGAAGGAGGAGAGAGAGAAAGGAGGGAGGGAGAAAGAGAGAAATATTGATTTGCAGTTCCGCTTATTTATGCATTCATTATGCCCTGTATGTGCCTTGACCGGAGATCAAACCTGCAACCTTGGTGTATTAGGACGACGCTCTAACCAACTGTGCTACCCAGCCAGGGCCATATTTATATGTTTATATATTTATATTATATATTACATAAAACATATATGTATATACTAGTATATATCCACCCATATATGTATCTGTATGCATCTATCCATCCATCAACTATCTTATATTTCAGCATATATATCAACTAGAGTTCAATATTTACATAGGGTTGTTTTTTTCAGGTAAAATTCACACAAATTTTAAGTGGACGACTCAATGTGTTTTTGACAAATGCACACACCTTTGTAATCCAAACTCTCCAATAAGATATACGGTATTTCCATCACCCCACAAAGTTCCTTCCTGTCCCATCCCTGCTAATCCTCACAGGCTATTTTTTTAAAGATATGTTTTTATTGGTTTCAGAGAGAGAGAGAGAGA
>NW_005292065.1:0-567 GCF_000412655.1 Myotis brandtii
GGTCACGGCATTAGGAAGGTTGAGAACCACTGCTAGGTTCCCAAATGATACGAATATTCATCTCTTCTCCATGGTTGTGAACCACTGGAGAAGAGAAGAGAAGCCTGAAAAAATGCCTGAGGAGAAGCCAAAGGGATGGGGAGGAAATCAGGTTGGTGTGGCATTATGGAGGTCTAAGGATGAGAGAATTTGAGAAGAGTGAGTGATTGACAGTATTAAAAGTTGCTCCAGTTGCAGGCTTGTCTCTTCCTTTTCCTACTTACTGTGACTCCGTCCCGGTTGAGTTGGGTTGGGCCAAAAAAAAAAAAAAAGTTGCCAAGACGTGGAGCAAGTAAGAATTTAGGAGATTTCATTGGATTCAGATAGAATCAGTTCATTAGTAACCTTGGTAAGACCAGTTATAGAGGTGAAGCCAGATTAGAGGTTGAGAAGGAAGGAGTGAGAAAATATTGGAAGCAAGTCTCAATAACTCTTTTAACTGGGCTTTTCATTAATTATATAAATTTTGTCAATTACTTATGCTAGGTACTGGGAATAGAAAGTTGAATAGGACATGGCTGAAGCCCT
>NW_005292066.1:0-567 GCF_000412655.1 Myotis brandtii
AGAGAAACTTCTCTAGCCTATTACAACAGGATCACTGTTTGCTTGTCTTACACTGAGAGTAACAACTTTAGGGCTGTAAAATACTTTCGAGATTACCTAATTCACCCTCTTCAGTTTACAGATAAGCACTGAGGTCTAGCATGCCTTTACTAGGTCAGTATTTGGGCTGGAGGAAGCAGGGTTGGGTTGCTGAATAGTAAATTCTTGGAGGGGTGAAAACTGAGCTGACATTGGCAAGTAGGTGTCAAACCAGCTGGAGTCCCTGAGCTGAAATTCAAGGCTTGAAAGGAAAAGTCAGAGGCTGAGCAGACCCTACAACAGGATATCAAGACTAGGACTGATTTCTCCAAGCAACAGGAGGAGATGGGGCTGCTGCCAGGCGCCCAGCCGAGGCAATGCACATCAAGGACTCGGCTGCTGGACACTGCCTGGCCCCTATAGAGCCAGGTGCTCTGGCCACACTGGACATTCCCTTGTGACTTTTATACAGAGAAGCCATATTAAAATCTCAGTGTGCCCTAGCTGGTTCAGCTCAGTGGATAGAGCGTCAGTCCAAGGACTGAAGGG
>NW_005292067.1:0-567 GCF_000412655.1 Myotis brandtii
GAGTGTGAGGGTCTTTCCATGGCCAAGTACATGGACCCTAATCCTGGCAGAGCAGAGCTCATCCATCAGGTCCCAGCCTGGTCTCAGCCACGATGTCCCCGAGAGAGAGGCTGGGGCCTCTGGGGGATTTCTAGGATGTGCAGGGCGGCTGGACATCTTAGTTCACAGGTAGCTACATGCTCATGGAACGAGGCCCCGCTGTCATCTTTCCCCTGGCTGTGAAACAAGCAGGAAAGGGAATTCGGAGATCATGGACAAGGATCTCCGGGGATTCAAATCTAGATAAAGGCTGATCATTGGGTCCTTAGAGGGGGGACTCAGGAGGGAAAGTCCTGCCTGCCCTTAGTTCATTTGCAAATTATCTTCCTCTGGCCTTGTCCCTTCCACACGCAGTGTTCAATCTCTTTACATTTCTTTCCCTACTTAGTGCTGATGCAATTCCCGAGACTGGACTAGAAAACCACAAGTTCCTAATATTTGGCCCAGAGAAACCTCAGCAAGAGACGAAGAACGTGTTCCCTCTTCCTTCAGAGTTGTAGAAAAGAAGCCACTGTCCTGGGACAGGAC
>NW_005292068.1:0-567 GCF_000412655.1 Myotis brandtii
CCTCCCTCTCTGAAATCAATAAAAATGTATTTAAAAATATAAATTAAATAAGGCTCAGGCAGTGAAGCGCTGGGCCCAGGGTCACCGATTCTGACGAGGGTTCCATCCACACCTCAGGCGACTCTTTCCCCCCGTTGGTTAATTCTGCCCGGATGCAGGAATGATGCCTTCCTGGCTGCAGACAGGACCCTGTGCTGTGGCTCCGTAGCTGATTCACGCAGGGGCCACGGACTCTCCGCTGCCCGCTGTGTTTTCAGCTCAATTCTCGAAGCCCGAGGAACGCACAGAGAGGCTGACGCCGCTCTCTAGGAGCTCGGGGGTTGGGCGGCTGGGTTCTCAGTCCTGTGAACTCGGACAAGGTGCTCAGTGGGACTGCGCTTCTGCCAGTGGAGGGTGTATTCATTTTTATGTCCAGGCGGTGGTGAGGGTGCAGAGAGAGGCCTTTGCCAGCCTCCTCACAGGTTCATACGCCGGAGAACCAATAAATACCAACTTTCGTGCTCCCCATCCCCCTGTCATCCACTTAGCCACCTCCACGGTGGTCTCCTCTGTGCCTGCGTCAGGCTG
>NW_005292069.1:0-567 GCF_000412655.1 Myotis brandtii
TGGCATATGTACTCAAGAGTGAGCACTATAAAGTTAGCTAACTACTGTTTCCTGTAAAGTAGAAATAATGCCATCTACCTTGTTAGGATACGAGGAGATTAAATAAGATAGGCTGTGTGATCTGGGTTCTGAGAGCACCCCTAAAAATGCCTGCAGTCTGCGCTTTCTGTTGCATGGCTGGGATGCTGGAAGAGTATGCGTGAATCAGTGCATACTTCACATGCACTGAGGGGCTACTTAAGGGAAATTATGAGTGTAATGCGATTATTGATGTTGTAAATTTAGATTCTAATAAAGCAAATTTCCTTTCTGTCAGGCACACCTACGATAAAAGAGAAAACACAATTATCTCGGTGGGGATTATTCATGGCCAATAATTTATCCTCAGGTAGCATAATCTACTACCTGCCCGGACACCTCTGAGCCTCCTCCTCTGCCCTCAGTGTGTGCTCAGGGAAGCCAAGCTCATTTTCTAAAGCAGCCTCCAGGCCTTTTTGAAAGAAGGCAGGATGTAAATTAAAAAGGACACAGTGGAAACTCATTCCATATCCGCCTGAGCCACACATA
>NW_005292070.1:0-567 GCF_000412655.1 Myotis brandtii
CACTCAGCTCTGAGGGGCTCAGGGGCCTCATCCCTCCCCAGAAATAATCTAAAGCAACGTTTCTCAATGGGACAGGAAGGGGGGGTCGCCCCTCAGGGAACATTTGGCAGTGCCTGGAGACGTTTCTGGTTGTCACAACCATGGAGGAAGATGCTGCTTCTAGTGGGTAGAGGCCAGGGATGCTGCTAAACAGCCTTCAGTGCACAAGACAGCCGTCCACGGCAACGAATCATCGGGCCCCGATGTCAGCTGTGTCAGGAAGCAAAGACACCAACCCTCAGCAACTGCTAACTTCGTGAAATTGCAAATTAAAATAAGGTCAGCGTGTGTGTGCATTGCTGTGTGCAGGTTCCAGGAGAGCCACCCTCGCAGTTGAAACTCCCTTTAGGTTTGAGATGCAGTATTAAAAATGTCTTTAAACTCTTTTGGGAGACTTCTCATGAGAGGTGGCAAAGTAGTACCCAAATCAATAAGTACAGGAGTCCATATCCATCTGCTGGAATTGCATCATTTCCAAAATGGAGCCCTCTTGCCGCCCAGGAGCTTTCTGGGGACATAGGGTGATGG
>NW_005292071.1:0-567 GCF_000412655.1 Myotis brandtii
GAAAGCAAATCACCCAACTCTTAATAGCAGCATCTTGGGCTAAAGATACAAGCAAGACAAGACATAGAAGAAAAAATGCAAATAGCTACATATGCAAAAAATTCAGTTTTACTGGAAAGCAAGTAAAGAGAAATTAGGATATGAATAAAGAACCGCATTAGCTATAAAATTAGCAAAGATTTAAAAATGGTAATATTCAGTTTTGGCAAGAATGCAGAAAAATAAACTTTCATATAAAGTGTTGGGGGTGAGGGGTTTGTTATTCATTCAATATGAAAAGTAATTTGGCAGAATATATAGAGAGTCTAAGCAAAGTTCATGCCCTTTGACACAGTCATTTTTCTTCTTGGGGAAAAGTCAGAAATGCGCATGAATATTTATGCACAAATATGTTCATTGCAACATTATTTATAAATAGCAAAAATGTGGGAATGGAATGCATGCCAAAATGGTTAAGTAAATTATGTTAAGTAGAAATGATGGACTGTATGTAGCTATAAAAAATGCTTTCAAAAGATATGTAATGACATGGAAAATTTGCTTCTTATCATGTTAAGTTAAAAAAAA
>NW_005292072.1:0-567 GCF_000412655.1 Myotis brandtii
CCTGGACTGAGAGAGGGCACAGGCCGGGCTGAGGGACTACCCCTCCCCACTGAGTGCTTGAATTTCATGCACCGGCCCTCTAGTTAATAAAATAAAAGAAAAGGGTCATATAATCATCTCAATAGATATATAAGCATTTGGCAAAATTCAACATCTATTCATGATAAAAACTCTTTTAACAAATCAGGTAGAAAGAATATATCTCAGCATACTAAAGGTCAGATAAGACAAACCCACAATTAACATCATATCAATGGTGAAAGGTTGAAAGCTTCTCTTTTAGATTCAAGAACAAGATAAAGGTGCCCACTGTCCACATTTCTATTTAACATAGTACTAGAAGTCCTTACTAAAATAATCAGGCAAGAAAAAGAAATAAAAGGCACCAGAATTGGAAAGGAATAAGTAAGTTATTTCTATTTCCAGATGACATGATTGTATATATAGAAAACCCTAAAGACTTAACCAAAAAACTATTAGATCTAATCAACAAATTGAGTAAAGTTGCAGGATACAAAATAAGATACAAAAATCATCTTATCTAATAAAGAGGGAATATGCAAATTG
>NW_005292073.1:0-567 GCF_000412655.1 Myotis brandtii
ACTCCAATAGCACAACCCCTGGGAGAGGAAGGGGCAGTGGACAGGGACATGACAGACACCTCCTACAAATAGACACCAGCAGCAGAGCACAGCACATGGGTGCTGCTTCTGTCTGCAGTGTACATGGGCACCTTGCAGAGAACCTGGCACCCAGAGGGTGTTTAGTGCATGTTCTTGGGATGATTGTGCAAAGGAGTCAGGCATGTGGGTTCAGGTCTTCTCTGTTCAAGTCTTTGATTTTGGACAAACCAGCAACTTTCCCTCAACTTGTTTCCCTGTCTATAAAGTGGAAATGGTGAAGCCCATTGTTTCCAGTGAAATAATGAAACATAACTTCAAGCCTAGTACTATCATTAAGTCACAGTCCCTGCTTTCAATAAGCCCTTTCAACACACCTGACAGTTGTAAGAGGACAACCACCCATGCCTTGGATAAGCAGAAGTCTTGGCGATATAGGAAGAGCACTCCAGGAAGAGCAAGCACGGTGAACAAAGGGCTTCGAGGTGGGAGGTGTGCACCTGAGGGCCACGTGGCCAGGATGTGGACACTCAGGAAGGAGAACAGAGT
>NW_005292074.1:0-567 GCF_000412655.1 Myotis brandtii
TTATATGTGTCCTTACTGGGGATGGAGCCCGCAACCTTGGTGTATCTGGACAACCCTCCAACCAACTGAGCTACCCAGTCAGAGCCAAAGAGCATTACTTTTGTTTTGTCTGTTTTTTTTATTTTAAAGAAAAGTGAGATTGGTAGACAATTTAGTAAGGTCCTAAGTGGGCAGGAGACAGTTTAAACTTGAATTGTTTTGTTTCTTTAAAGTTTTGTTTTGGTTTCACCAAATCTTTCAAGAACAAAGGCCTCAAGGTTGGCCAATGTTATCAGGTGTATACTTTTAAATTTATACTTAGATTCTTCTTGGAATTGGTGCGGTAATTTAAATTCATTTTCTAAAAAGAGGAGTAGAAAGGGAATCAGAGACGCTGGTTTCTAGTTGGTGGTAGAATCTTGTGGTGGGGAAAACCAGGTGAAGTGGTCAGAATTGGTTTTGTTGAACTGAGAGGAAAGATACGACCAAGCCCATATTTACTCTCTGCTTTGTAGATTTAAATGTTGAGAAAGAAAAACAGCTGGTCAGAGCATTGAGTTAAAATTGCTCTAAAGGGGGGATTCTAAG
>NW_005292075.1:0-567 GCF_000412655.1 Myotis brandtii
CCCCTCTCTCCTCAAAAAACCTCCTGTGTTTTCTCAAAACTGGAGCTGAAGAAATGTATGAGGGAATGCAATTTCCTAGAGCCAATTCAATATCTTAAATGAACAAGAATAGTATAGTCCTATAGATATAAGAAAGAAAGACTTCAGTAGGTAAATGAGTATTTTTCAATATTTCTTAGTTCTTTTTCTTATCACTGACTGCAGTTCAAATTGACTGCCTTTGGGAGAGCTTTCATGCTGGTCGCCCTGCTGGTCAAGCAGTAGAAAATCAAAGCAAGTGAGAAGTGTCTTTTAAATGTCAGGCAAAGGAGCATCCTTAGCAAATTTTCTCTTTCTGCTGACATGCACACCTCACTGAGCTGAGGTTTGAATATGGAAGAATTGATTGGGAAGGTATCTTTGAAGAAGTCTATTCAGCCTTTGTTTTACATCAGGTTAATCTTGGAAAGAAACTTAAGATTCAGCTCTTACAACTCTCTGCATTGATTTATCCCTTGACTGCCCTGCAGCATTGATTTTTGACACTTATTTTGGTATCGTGTGAAGTATAAAGTTGTAACTTTGATA
>NW_005292076.1:0-567 GCF_000412655.1 Myotis brandtii
GTACAGCAACTTAAGTTGTCCTAATAGTGGTCAGCAGATGATCGAGCACTGAAAGATCCCTGACCAACCCCTGGGCCAGCTCTAAGCATTAATAAGTCAAGGTTTCTGGCTTCAGTGCCTTTTCATAAAAGCTTAACATCTAGAAGGCAGGGAACTGACTACAGATACCTTACTTTGGTAGCAACACAAGGAACCAGAGGGACATATCCAGCCCACAATCTAGAGCTCCCCCAGAGTTGACAGAAGAGCAAATTGTATCAGCTTCTGTCCAGGTGATGCAAGCCTGACTCAGAGAATCTGCAAAGCATGGCTTAATTAGGAACATGAGAAAAAGTCTTCCTCTGCAATAGGAAGGCCTTGTAAAGATGTAGCGCATTTCCTGAATGCAATGGACAAGAAACAGACATCACACTTCTGAGCCTGCCTTCTTAACAAAGGGGAAGGTGCCTAGGAGCAGGGGCAGAGCTGGGGCCCAGCCGAGGACAGTTAAACCACAAACAGCACAAGGTCAGGGCCCAAACACTCAGGAACTAATATGGAGCTCAGTTCTTCAGCAACTTCCTGGGG
>NW_005292077.1:0-567 GCF_000412655.1 Myotis brandtii
TGTCTTTCTGTGTCTGACTTATTTCACTTAGCATAATATCCTCTAGGATCAACCATGTTGTTGCCAATGGCAGGATTTCATTTCTTTTCATGACATATGAACAGGGAACCCATTGTTATAAATTCTACAAAGTGACATAAGGACAAGATTTAACCATGAGGCTTTTGATCCATGCATATAAAAGCTGAGAGTAGTTGTGGACTGTGTGTGTAGTGGTAGTATGGGTTTATAACATTACATATTATATGCATCTACAGAGTAAGTGTGCATGAATGAATGTAGGATGTACATTTACATATATTTTTATTTTAAAATTTTTTATTTTTTATTTTTCCTGAGGAAGCATAGAAAAGTTAAAGAGATAACATGAACAGACACTGAAAAACTAAAGGCACAAACAACAAAAAAGTCATTCCAATATAGTTGTATCTGTTGCGTAATGAGCTCTTGGGCTTATTGCTTTAATAAGTGTATAATATGAGTTTATAAGTAACTATAATAAAATGAAACACTTTTACGACTACATATATGACAAAGGACTAATAGATGGAATGTATAAGTAACTCT
>NW_005292078.1:0-567 GCF_000412655.1 Myotis brandtii
TGAGGCCGAGATGAATGAAAGTTACCAGCCCTTGGGTTTTGATATATGGGCTTTGCCTTTTAGGTTGGCTCCTGTTTGCTAGAAATGCCTCTGAATGTCTTCTCTTATTTGCTAAATGGAATAGGAGCCTCTTCAGAGGCCTGAAGATGGGCATGCAGGTGAAGCCACCTGAGAAGGGCTCACCTTGGTTGATAAGACAGGGAGCCTGTGACCCTTGCAGGCATGGAACAGCACTGCAATCTCTCCTCCCCTCCTCTCCGCGGTCTAATGCCTCTCATTTATTGTTAATGCTGTTTCCACTGGCTCATTTGCAAATACTCTGAATAAAACATCAGAGCAGGGAGGGAGGGGCGGTGCTCTCCCTCTTCCATTATGGCCTCTGCCACATTCCTTTCCTCCTTCTCTTTCCTCAGATCCCTTCTCCCTTCATTAGTCTGATTAACAATCTTTGTCTAATTGGCTTGTCATAAAGTAGCCAAATGGGACTCCTGGGCTCTTGCAGGGACGGTGAGGAAAACGACGCAGACAGGCCCAGCATTGGTTTTTGGTTTTTGTTGTTTGCCTGGA
>NW_005292079.1:0-567 GCF_000412655.1 Myotis brandtii
AGTCGATGCAGGATCAATCCACTTTGCGTAGATACTCAAGATGCTATAAAAAACAAAGGTCTTATTTATGTTCTCTCAGAATAGAAAAAAAAAATTATGATCAGGGTGAAAAGTCAACAGCTCCGAAATTCAATGATTTTCAATGAAGCATTGACAGCAATAAAAGGAAGAAAGCACCACTTTATGAGTGACCAGTCCCCAGACTGGGCTGAACTCACTACACTGCACTTGCCAGCATTTTAAAAACAGAAGGAATCCTACTGACTATCCCTGAAGAGTAGTGTTTTGATGTAAAGAGCACCAGCTGGAAACCCATAGACAGATGTGTTCATCTCTCTCTTACGGAGGCATTAACTTTCTCTGGCTTCGAGTTCATTTGGTATCCTGTTTACTCCATGCCAAGTGAACTCTCTCATTGCTTGAAGGAGTCACAGTTTTCTAGATTTTATAGTTACTTGTGGCCTAGAGGTTATTTATGAAAACATCCATTACAAGGTAGAAATCATTTTAAAGGCATCGTTGCTAGAGGAACAGAGTCAGTGCCCTCCGAGAGGTGAGTCATTTACT
>NW_005292080.1:0-567 GCF_000412655.1 Myotis brandtii
CCAGGTCCCATAGCCTGCTGGTGGCAGAGGAGGACTCGGGCTGAGGCCTCCGATTCCCCGTGGACTAGACCCTCCATGGGGGTCCTCTGGGGTACGCTCTGAAGCGCAGCCTCCCAGACATGCCCGATGCAGCTGCCATCCCCAGTGCCCGGAGCTGGTGTTTCCCCTTCCAGGGAGCTGGAGGCGGAGATATTCCAGCTGGGCATTCGCCTGGAAGAACTGAAGGACCACATGGAACAGAACCAGCAGAAGCCTGAGCGAGCCGGGTCAGACTCACCTCTGGACAGCCCCCTGGCCACGCCCTCCCGCCACCGGCCAACGCGCTTGCCTTCTCCCTCGGGACAAGCCCACACGCCGGCCATCCAGACCCTCGACCTTGAGGTATCTCTCTGCCCATTGTGTTGGTCCGTTCCATCCTTCATTCATCTCTTCATTAACTGACTTCTTTACTACATATTTATGGAGTGAGCACCCCTATGCCAGGACCCACGACACATGGTGGGAAATCAGTGGGAAGCACAAAAATAGGTGGCTTCTACCCTCATGGAGTTTTCTGTCTGGTTGAAC
>NW_005292081.1:0-567 GCF_000412655.1 Myotis brandtii
GATTGAAATCAATAAAAATATATTTTTAAAAATGGTATGTCACAACTTCTCTCTCCTCCCCGCCCCTCCCCCTCGGTGACATTCTTCTCCCTTGCCTGTGGTTACTTCAGAAGCCAGCACCTGCAGCCACACCGTGTTCTCCTCCTCCCCTCCAGCTCGCAAGCGGAAGTGGCTTCCTGGCTAAAGCCAGGCCCTCCACCTGTGCCCTAAAACCCTCCCTCCTGCCATCGGGCACCGTTAGGGAAAAAGACAGACCATCAGCGATGTGTCTTCAGCCTCTCCCACTCCACCCCGTCCTCCCTGTCAGCATTTAGGATCCCTTCCATCTTAAAAAGTAAATAAACCATCTTCCTTGTCCTCACTTCCCCTCGTCCCTGCCTTCGCTCTCCTCTTCCATTTCAGCGACAGTTCTGGAAATCATGAGCTCTCTGCTTCCTCCTCTTGTTTTCCACTCAGGTTCCTGCCTTCGGGCTCTGCAGAGAGCTCCCGGCATGCGCATGCCATGAATGCTAAGTGCCTTCTGGAATGGAGGGTTCCCTTAAAGCAGCGGTTCTCAACCTGTGGGTC
>NW_005292082.1:0-567 GCF_000412655.1 Myotis brandtii
ATTCAATATCAGTCACTATTACCACACTTATATTTTCAGCCTGAATCTTTTGAACATCAGATACATATCCAAATGCCTTCTTGATATCTCTGCCTGTATGGCCAACAGGCATTTCAAGGTAATACTGCCAAAATTAAGCATTTGATGTTATCCCAAAACTGCTCCAAACCCTGTTATTCCCATTGCTCAAGCCAATAAAAAAAGTGTCATCCTTTGTCCTTCTCTCTGACTCCCCCTCCCTATCCATGATCACCAGGGAACTGATTGCATAATATAACCTAAACTCTTCCCTCAAATCAAGAGGTTTTCAGGGAAATGGGCATTTTATAAAGTGATGAGCTAACTGAAACATCAATGCTGAGCATTCATGAATAACTGAATCAAACTAAACAAGATTTTAAGATTAGAAAAATTGTAAATTTTTTTTGAGAATCACATTTTCCATAAATCATAGTGATTTTAATTGCCATTACATTTTACTCTGTCAGATTCTTTGTTATCATGTCTAGTTGGCACCTATTTTCTTAAGGCCTTGAAAAATGTCTCTTGAGTTTAGAAAACAACTTA
>NW_005292083.1:0-567 GCF_000412655.1 Myotis brandtii
AAAGTCAAGTGTTAATGCTTCCCATTGCTCTATGTCCCCAGCAATCGTTGCTTTTTAAGTTTCACAAGTAGTTTGTGCTAGTTTCGGGTTACTGGTCTCCAGTACATGGTGAACACTCAAAAAGTATTTGTTAGATAAATACGTAGGTGGGTAGAATGATGCTCAGTACATGGTGAATGCTCAATAAAGTACCTTTGAATAAATAGGTGGGTAGGTGGATGGATAACTGGTTGATTTGAGTTTACAATACCAGTTCAATGATAAAGCAGCTTAAGAAATGCAAAGAAGAGCTGTGAAAACAGCAGAAGTGATGTAGCAGCTGAAGCACAAAAAGAGAAAAATGTCATAGTTGCAAGGTTGTGTCATTGTATCAGGTAAATCTACTGCTCTGTTTCCATAGCTGTACTTGGCTATTACCTCATCGAAGTAACACTGAGGCCTTTTCTAAACTCTTTCTTGTACTACAATCTATCTATATATATAAAAGCCTGAGCGACCATACGACTGTCCGACGGGTAACTATGACATGCAATGACCACCAGAGGGCAGACGCTCCAACCGGTAGCT
>NW_005292084.1:0-567 GCF_000412655.1 Myotis brandtii
TATAATATATATTTAAAAAGTAAGTTAGAGAATGAGAAGCAGAGACCTGAAAGGGAAATATTATTGGATTTGTCTCAAAATTAAGATTTGAGTTAATAATTTGAGACTTAAAAGACAATGAAAGGTCTTCATTTTGACCAGAACCCAACTGGGTTTCTGGCAGGTCCACTCCAAGGCCTCTTTCAGCCTTCCCACATCTGCTTGTCTTCTGCCCTGAGGGACGCCACTGTTTTGTGTGTGTCTCTAAAGAAATCTCTAGCTCGATGTTGATTTGAGGTGCTTGGAGCTAGAAATCTGAACTTCTGAAAATAATGAAAGTGCCTGGGAAGGAAGCACCTGCGAGGCAAACCAGTCATGGCCTCTCTTCAATGTGCACTGCGAGCCGGGGCTTTCAACTTGGCCAAGTCTTCCGGGGAACTTCAGCTTAGAATCAAACAGCACAGCTTCGGGGAAGCACGTGTATTCCGGGCACTAGGAATCAGATCTAGACATTTTCTTTTATTCTCAGTTTCCTTAGTTCCTCTGCTCTGTTCCACCCTTCCCCCAAGCTTTAATATTTCCTCTGCC
>NW_005292085.1:0-567 GCF_000412655.1 Myotis brandtii
GACACTTTGCATATTAGCCTTTTACATATATAGATTACCATTCAATCAAAAATGTTTTCTAATTTTTCATGTGCTTTTTTTGATAGGTGTTATTTAGAAGTATGTTCATTAATCTCTAAATATTTAGGGATTTAAAACATATTGCTATTTATTTTTAATTTAATTCTATTTTAGTCAAACTAGTCCTAGTATGCTGAGATTATTTCTTTTGTGGAGGGATGTTTAAATTGAGTTAAAATCTGTCAGATTTTAATCTTTTCAAATGTATTGAGATTTATTTCATGTTCTAATATATGGTCTATTTTTATGAACATTCTGTAGTTCTTAGGTGTAATATTCATTCTACATTTCTTGTAGTGTTCTATAAATGTTAAGTAGGTCAAGCTGGTTACCAGATCTTCTGTATCTTTCAATTGCTGAGAAAGGAGTGTTAAAACCCGCAACCATCATTGTATATTCCTCTATTTCTCCCGTTAGCTCTGTCAGTTTTTATTCAGATATCTTGAAGTTCTATTAATAAGCATACACATTTGTGATTACATGTCTCCTCTTAAATTAACCCTTTAT
>NW_005292086.1:0-567 GCF_000412655.1 Myotis brandtii
TGTCGTGCCTTTGTTACTGCATCACCTCCTATACCACATGGCATGGAAGAATAGGAGGCCACACAAAGTGCAAAGAGGAATGAAAAATGGAATTAAGTTTTTAGTTTGAAGGGCACTGGTGCTGGCATAGAGTGTAATTAGCAAGCATGTTTAGTCAACCAAGTTTTCTTCCATATGAGAGGGATTAAGACCCAAGCCAGAGGAGAGCAAAGGTTTGGAAATGAGAGGCTGAGAGTGGGAGATTCCTGTCACCAATTGTCACCAAACCTCTATGACAAGGGGAAGAGGAGGGGGATATGCTAGAAACTTTGTCAAGTGTGGCTCATTCCTCACCTCCTTATCGCCCAGTAAGCTATCAGCTCTGTAGAGGAGACTCTCATGCCATCAGCGTGTGCTACTTGGGATCTGTAAAATTCAGAAAGGGGGAGGCAGCGGGCTTACAGGGATCTGGGAGCCAGGATAAGAGAATGCTATAGAAAAAGATGAACCATTTACTGTCCAGCTGAGGAGTGGATGAGGACCCAGTTACATCCTTCCTTTAAAATTCCTTAGCAGGGTTGATTTAAA
>NW_005292087.1:0-567 GCF_000412655.1 Myotis brandtii
GAAACATCAATGTGAGAGAGAAACATCGATCGGTTGCTTCCCCTATGCACCCCAACCAGGGATCAAACCCATAACCTGTATGAACCCACATAGGATGATGCTCCAACTGGCCAGGGCTTCAGTCAGTCTTTATTGCCAGTTATGTCACATAAAATTCTGAGCCCTTTCCCACAAACCCATCCGTAAGACAAACACCCATTTAGAGGCTATTTTATTTCCAACTGGTAGGCAGGTGGGAAGAGGATTCTGAGGTGTATGTGACCAGGTATAAACCTGGCCTTAACACATATAAACATTCAAACATATATTGAAATGAATAATAAATGTAACATAAAGTATTATTACATGAAACATCCTTTAAAGAAAATCAAAGTCATCTATGGTTCTCATCTTGTAGGTGGACTTGAATGAAGAAGAAACTATATTGATCATCCGGCGTCTACATAAGGTCTTGCGACCATTTTTACTGAGGAGACTGAAGAAGGAAGTGGAATCCCAGCTTCCAGAAAAGGTATGTTGCAAAATGCACAAGTTATGGTTTCTTCCCCTGCCGATATGGTTGACTTA
>NW_005292088.1:0-567 GCF_000412655.1 Myotis brandtii
TATGTATATACATATAGATATGTATATATGTATATGATCTGCTTTCTAATAAAAATGCTTTTTGTGGTTAAATCTTTTAGTAACTTCTAATTTTATTACAGTCTATCTAAAAAACAGTCTTTATGCTACTGATCATTTTCAATTTATCAATGTTTTCTTTTCAGCCTATTATGACCTATTTCTGTAATATCCTATATAGACTTGCAAAGAAAATGCTCTTGCTAATTATTGGTATAGACTTTATACCTCATGGTTTAAGCTTATCATTTTAGTTTTCATGTATCCGCTTAATTGCCTATTTGATTCCACACAATGTTAAAATTTCTCATTGCGATTGCCAGTTGTTGTTATGCTTATAATGGTTATATTGCTCTATTGCCATATCCCTTGCTATAAAAATCTTTACCCAGAATGCTATTTTGTCAGATATTAAGCTGCTATCTTTCTTCTGGTTCATACTTGCTGAGCATTTCCTTTTCAATCCTCTTATTTTTCTTTTCCATGACTTCTTGCTTTCAAGTTTATTTCTCTTACTAGAGGCCCAGTGCACAAATTTGTGCACATTGA
>NW_005292089.1:0-567 GCF_000412655.1 Myotis brandtii
TAATTTCCTTTCAATGTGCACAAATCCGTGCATCAGGTCACTAGTTTTAGAATAAGGTTAAATTTCTCAGGTTTGCATTCAGGGTCCCAAACAAATAATTAACATCCTCAGTAAACACTTGAGACATCTTAACATATACTATTGATTTTTCCATAGGAACCAAAAACGATATTGTGAGTCAGGATGAAGAAGTATACTTAAAAAAATAAAAGAAGAAGAACATAAAATAATGACTATAAATGAATGATGTTGGGTTGGAGAGAAGCCAAAATGGTATTAGAGTTAGAAACAGAAAACCCTGGAATGACTCTTTTCTTTATTGCTTTTAAGTCTTAGACTAGCCTGCATCCTTGCTAATAGTCTTCTTTACTTGGAGGATGGGGGTATTAAAGGGCCTGGGTATGGGGATTAAGAGTCCTTTGTCAAGTAGACTTTTAATTGATGAATAAATTCTTCTCGATTCTTATGGAGGTTCAGAAAGTCCTTAACAAATAGAAATCTGACTGTGACCAAAGCTTAGCATACTTGTACAGGTAGAACTGCAAGTCAATGACCTTCAGTTGTAGG
>NW_005292090.1:0-567 GCF_000412655.1 Myotis brandtii
GGGGCGGAGATTCAGAGTGGGACCATGTTTTCCAGCTCTGAAGCCTCACAAGAGGGAGCACTGGAGCACAGCAATCTGGCAAACTACTCTGGGTCCTCCCCTCACTCCACATGAATCTTGCGCTAGTGGTTGGTCTGGAAAAAGATGGAACATTGAAATACATGTAAGCACAGCCTCCTAACAAGAAAAACAAACAAACAAACAAACTCTAAGAAAAAATGTGAAGGAACTTGCCAGGAAAAAACACACGTTGTCACAAAGCAAATTAAAATCATAACTCAAAACTCCTACGTGAATGGAAAAAAACACACCTAAACTTTGACAGTTAAATTGACTGAGAATGGGAACAGGGAAAAAGAAGACTAAATTACATTGACATGAAAGTGCTTGACATGGTCAGAAAAAGTGAGTGCATTGGTGAGGCTGGACTATAAAATGGAGGAAAAAATCATACATCGTACCAAGAAATCTTCTGGAAGATAAATTATGGGACATTTAGTTGCTACTCTAAATGAGTCTGCGCTTTATTCGGTCAATAAGCAATGAAGGATCACTTAAGGGTTTTAA
>NW_005292091.1:0-567 GCF_000412655.1 Myotis brandtii
GTGGTCAGATTCATAGACAGGAAGCAGAGCGGTGGTGTCCCAGGGCAGGAACGGGGAGGGACAAGAAGTTGTTGAATGCACGTCGAGTTTCAGATGAACAAGATGAGAAAACTGGGGAGGCCCGTTTTACAATGTGCACACACCGCACACACTGAGCTGCACACTTCGCAGTTGGTGAAGGTGGTAACTTTTATGTGATTTCTTACCTCAATAAAAAAAGAACTCAGCTACAGTTTGGTAAAAGGTTGCCGAGTGTCGGAGCTGAGCGATGTCCATTGTCCTGCTCTATTTTAATAAACGCTTGACATTTTCTGTCCTACAAAGTGACTAAAAACAGAGCACAGCTCCTTTAGCAAAAGCCACGCTAAGGGAAGACTCAGCGAGGAGGTGGGTCCCGGGAACGCCGGAGGGACTGAGGACGTGAGCCAGGGCTGACACCCTCTGGGCATTGATAGCGGAGGGTGGGGGCTCGGCACTGTCGTCAGCCCTGGACCACATCCGCCAGGAACTTCCCAGCGGAGGGCAGCACACCTGGATGTCGCAGGTGCCCCTAACACAGTGGTTCTC
>NW_005292092.1:0-567 GCF_000412655.1 Myotis brandtii
TAACTTCTTGTAAACACTCCTTCTCTAATTAGATACCATTTCTCTTTAGTTTTAGTACTATAATATTCCCAAAATATCAACTTAGATTCTATTATATTTTATTTCCTAGTACCTTTTGTTTATATTTAGTTTATATTTTTTGTTCATATTTTGTTTTAGGTTAACATTTATTTGTAATCAACATTTTATCTCACTATTGTCTTCTGTCTTCCATTGTTGATGGTGAATGTCAATTGTCACTTTAATCTTTGTGTTTATTATGGTCTTTTCTGTCTGATTGATGTTTTTTGATGAATTGTTAGTTCACATTCCTTAGAACACTTTTTTTTTTGAGGAAATTAATTGAGTCCTGGGTTAAAGGTGTATAGCAACATAGAAAAAATCCATTTGTTTTTGCAGAGCAACTGACAGTTCAAAAACAATGGACGTAATTCAGGGGATAAATTCAGTGGAGATTATGCTGCTTTATCAAGAATAAAGGTAGAAACTACATATTTTCTAATTCTATCTTTAAGAGTGGCCTCTTTCAAGTTTACATACTTTAGACATGGCCAAGGTTTATGCAGA
>NW_005292093.1:0-567 GCF_000412655.1 Myotis brandtii
CCCCTGGACCTGCTGGGGTTGGACCCCAGCAGTCTTTGACTTTAAGGTTTAAAACAATTAACAAGGTGGCTTGGTTTTGGGGGGTAGGGTGGAGTGGAGGCATGACATGAGCTTTTTTTGAGACCTGAACCCACTTGATGTATCTACTGAGATTATTTTTTCTTTCATGATATTTTTGTTCCATGTTGTATTTTATGTATTTTAAAATATGCCTTATGTACTTAAGTTTTCTTTGCTTCTTTTGGCAACCCATACATTTACAGAGTAATTTTCTTGATCTATTTTCAAGCTTCATAAGTTTCTCTTCATTTATCCTTTGTCAAATGTGCGGATGCCTGCTTCATAATGGCTTCTGATAGAGCCAATCCTGCAGCAGAAACACACACAGGAGTGGGGTCTAGCACACGGTGCATTTCCAGACCTGGCTGTTGGAGGAAGTGATTTGGGGGTGAGGAGTAAGGAGCTGGGCAGAGGGGAGGGGAGGTTGTACACGTGGATCATGGAGTGCGCCTCCAACTGGTTCCACCAAGAGCCTGAGAGGGGGCTGAGGCTCAGAGCTGTGAGGGC
>NW_005292094.1:0-567 GCF_000412655.1 Myotis brandtii
GGGGGCTCCTTCTAATTCAGAGGAAAGCTTTGAAGCCCCTTAATCTGTCACCTTCTCCAACCTGGCTTCCACTTTCTCTGCCACCTACTTTATGACTATGCTTCGATCTCAAATACATACTTAATTTTTATTAGTTATTCTCTAGCCAGTAAGATATTTTAGGCAGGAATCAATCTTTTTAAGAAGAGTCAGATTTAGCCAGTTTTGTGCCTAGGCAAGCAGGAATTGTTCCAGGAAGAGGTACCGATTTAGCGTACCTCAAGTTTGGTCCTGAAGGGTAGGCTGGGATTGGTTGAAAATCTAGGTCAATTCTGCCTGAGCACCCTGGAATCCGTGGGTGTTATACTGGTACAGGGACTCAGTACTTACTGAGCATCCAGCATGTGCTCACGTCATGTACCGTTGCAATCACTGCTTCAGAGGGGAGAGACCCGACCGGAGAAGGGCAGTTCTAGGGGGGCAGTCCTGGGGGATGCCCAGGCCAGAAGGGATGGTGCATCCCAACATTACTGTGGAGAACGGCTACAGCATTGGGGCAGGTTCAAGCCTGGGACTAATGAGAGGGCA
>NW_005292095.1:0-567 GCF_000412655.1 Myotis brandtii
GGCCTCTGACAGTGAGGACAGGGCCAGGTCTGGCCTTGGAGCTCCTTGCTGGTCTTTCTGCTGCCATCGCCACCACCAGGTGGGCCCCAAAGCCATGTGCTGACCCACCTCCACCTGAATGACAGGAGGGCAGAGCCAGCAGGGTGGGAGGCTCGGAGGGGCCACCCAGGCACCATGGACAGTTGGTGGCAGAACTGGCTGGGCACCCAGGTTTCCGGACAGCCAGTCCAGTTTCTCCATGGCGCTGCCTCCCTCACTGCATCTTAGGACCGTCGCTCTCTGGCGGTGCTGAAGCAGCCCAGAGCCCGGAGTCCCTGGACTAAAAGAGCCACTGTCTCCGGGAAAGGCACCCAGCCAGGTCCTCCAGGGATGGCACTGCCCCCTCCTCACTGGCAGAGGCCAATCCCCGTTCACAGTTGGCATCACTGTGATGGTTGAGGTGTGGGTCCAAATCCAGCTGTGTGGGCCTGGGCAAATGGCAAACTCTCTCTCCTCAGTTTCCTCCCTATGGAATAAAAACAGTCCTATGTCCTAGCACAGGGGTGGGCAACCCCTGGCACGCGTGCC
>NW_005292096.1:0-567 GCF_000412655.1 Myotis brandtii
TTGTTCTGAATTCTTCAAGATGGTGGTCTCTTGTAAGTAACAATCTCAGCAGGGACATTAGAATGTAACATTCATTATTCTTTGCCTCTAGATACCAACTCATTGGTGAAACTTCTAATTTTTGTGGCATCGTAGACAATACTGTCGCCTGGGAAAATCAAGTACCTGTTTGTCAGAGTGAGTTGAAATCTTTTCTATTACCTTTACCAGTAGAGTCTAAGTTTCCACCTGAATTTATAAAAATTTGAATTGAATTCCTTTAGTGCATTCTGTCCTTCAGATAGTTGAAGACAGCACTACTGTCCTCAAAGTACTTGTGGGTTTCCTGGCAACTGTTTAAGTTCTTCCTGATCTCGGGATGTGCCTTTTGTAAATCTGAGGACTTAAATGCATAAACGCCTCTAAAATGTATTTCTACTTCAGTTAATTTGGAATTATGTTGGTTCTACCATCCCCAGTATAATAACCATTCTGCTTGGCAAATAAATACAGAATGATAAAGCGATGCTCTCCACGGTTCATGAAGCTGTGGAAGAATCAACGCCCTCATGTACGAGGGTTCAACAA
>NW_005292097.1:0-567 GCF_000412655.1 Myotis brandtii
CTGTTGACTAATGAGTTTGCCGACCACTGGGCTAGCTGGATGTCCATCATCTCCTTCTATTCTGGAGTGCACCAAGGAACCCAACTTCTCCCAGACTCCCTTGCAGCTAACATGTGGATATGATTTACCTTCTGCCAAACAGGTGCCCTTGTAAGACATTTGGAAATTGGAAGTGAAGCAAGAGCTGTGCTTCTGCTGCTCTTGTTTCTGCTGGCACACAGGAGGGTGGAGTTTTTCTGTGTCAGCACCCAGGTTTCCAGTTGCTGGCTTCTAGGGTGTTGAGAGGCAAGACACCGGTTGTATGTACAGATTTAGCAGGCAATCCATGGTTCTGGAGCCAGTAATTGTGGTGAAGGCAGCATCCTGATCCCCTGGGCATCAGTTCTGTGCCAGCTTCCTAATTCCCCGTCTTCTTGAACAACAACTGCCCTTCCGCAGTGTGGCTCTGAGTGTCCTGGAGGCTCAGCATAGAACCTGCTCCTCTGCCCTTCCAACCTCTCCTGTATTAATTCCTTTCTCCTAAAAACTTGGCTTCCTGTTTTATTTCACTGAACACTGATTGACATA
>NW_005292098.1:0-567 GCF_000412655.1 Myotis brandtii
CCCCCCTCATAATCATAAATAGGCATTGAATGTTATATCATTTTTTTTGCACTTGTTCAGAAGATTATATATTTTTCTTTCATTCTTATGATAAATTGCACGTATGGGACTAAATCATCCTTGCATTATTGGAAAATTTTCTACCTCAATATCATTATATCTCTTTATGTATGACTATATCTTTGTATATTAAATTCTGTGGACTTGGATTAACTTTTATATTATGTCTTATACCACATGCAGTTAAAATATTAAAATTATACCAACTTCATACAAATGAAGTTGACAGATTTATTTTCCTACATTCTTGGAAAAGGTTTATTAAATAGGTATTATTTGTCTTATCTATTTATTTTTCCTTTAATGGTTTATTGTCTTTCTTGGTATTTGTATGGCTCAGATATTTTCCCATCACTCCTCTCCTCAAGTTTCTTTGAATTAGCCACACATTCCCTAGAGAAGGGTATCAGTTTGGAATGTGGGGGCTGGATAGCCAGGCCACAGCTTGTGTTCTTTCAGGTAATCTTAGAGCAGTGGTTCTCAACCTTCCTCATGCCCCGACCCTTT
>NW_005292099.1:0-567 GCF_000412655.1 Myotis brandtii
AAAAAAATGCATAAGTCCTTCTACATATGCTAGTTTATTTTAAAAAGCAGGAGGGGAGGTGGTTCTTTTTTATGAAACTCGTGCATTTTAGTCAAGCTAAAAATGTGTCTATTTCCCTGCAGTAAATATACCGACTACACTAAAATAAGTAGAAAAACATTTAAACATCCCAATTAACCATTTTCAAGTGGCTATTCTAAAGACATATTTTGGATTAAGAAGCCTGCTTTAATTTAATGACAAAAAAAGCCTAAAGGCAGACCCTTGTGGCTTTACCAGGCCATTTCTTAAAGTGAAAATCTTCCCAAGGAACATATTCAACATCAGCTATTAAAAAAAGAGAGAGAGAAATCTACATTTGCGAAAATTACACTGGAAACACATCTAAAACATTTTACAAGCTGAAAATTATTATCACTCTACAAGTACCCATAGTCTTTCAAAATGGACTACTCCTCAACTTTTTTAAAACATTAAGCCTTGTTTTCTTAAAAACACTCACTAGCCCTAGCCGGTTTGGCTCAGTGGACAGAATGTCGGCCTGCGGACTGAAGGGTCCTGGGTTCG
>NW_005292100.1:0-567 GCF_000412655.1 Myotis brandtii
ATCAAAGGACCTGAATAGAGAATTTTCCAAAGAAGACACACAAATGGCCAGTAGATATATGAGAAGGTGCTCAACATCACTAATCATCAGGGAAATACAAGAAAAAGCCACAATGAAATATCACCTCACACCTGTTAGGATGGCCAAAAAAATAAGTGTTGGAAGGAACTCTAGTTCTTATGGAAAATAGTATAGAGGCTCCTTAAAAAAATAAAAAATAGAATTACCGTATGATCCAACAAACTCACTTCTGAGTATTTATCCAAAGAAATTAAATTCAGGAACTCAAAGTGTTGTCTGCACTCCATGTTCATTACAGCATTACTCACAATAGCGAACATATGGAAACAACCTAACTGTCTGTTGATTAGTGAATGGTTAATGAAGTTGTAAGATACATAGTATCTGCAACATATACATGTATACATATATATGTATAGATACACACAGTGGGATTTTTCATTTAGCTATAAAATTACGTAAATCCTGTCATTTTTGAAAATGTGGATGAACCTGGAGGGCATTGCACTAAGTGAAATAACTTGACCACAGAAAGACAAATAGGAT
>NW_005292101.1:0-567 GCF_000412655.1 Myotis brandtii
CCTCCCCCACTTCATTTCCTGAGCTGTAAACAGGCAAGAGAAGAGCAGCTGCCTGGCGGGAGGGGGACAGAGAACTCTGCCACACCAGCACATCCTGTTATTGTGAATCGTGAGTCCTGCTCCGACATCTGCTGTCCTACAGTCCTTCCCTTTTCTGGCCCGTGGTCAGGGGAGATTGGATGAATGGAGCTCTACGTTTGTATTTTTTAGGGGAAGAGCCTGGGTTGCGCGTACTCAGAAAATCATGAGCTTGGTACCAGCACTGGATTGGAATTCCAGTTCTAATACCGAACTTCAGTTTCCTGTTTTACCCGGAAATAAATGAAAATGCTGAACTCATAGTCACATCTGAGGGCCACACGCGATCATGGAAAAGGGCCCAGCTCTTCTCCTGACTGTTAGTAGGCACTCAAGAAAGTCTAGTTCTTCCTTTCCCCAGCCTCCACTCTCTCCCCAAGGGTTTCATTTTTAGCACTAAATTCAGACTAAGCATTTGAGCATGAACTAGTCCCTGTATGTTGCGGTGCTCACAGTGGAGCGGGTGGGTTAAGTGTGGCATGTCATTAC
>NW_005292102.1:0-567 GCF_000412655.1 Myotis brandtii
TTACAGATGAGGAAAACAATTCCAGTTCATTATTTTTTTTTAGTTCTGAACTGCCCTGACAATGTTAAGCAAAGTTTGCTGAATTTCATAAACAACAACTGAGCAGCTCATCACACTACGAGTCCACATTACCTGCTTTCACCAGCTTCACAGCACATTCTCCAGGTGTTACGTCATTCTTGTCTCCCTCTGGGCCTATGCACATGGTAGCTGCCACAGGTTTCCCGGATTCCTTTAAGACTTCCACAGCCCACACAGCTTCCTCAGCATGCTCAAAATACTAAGAGAGATTGCATTGCTTTCTATTGGTCCAAATATAAAGCAGATTTTGAGTGGTAGAATGTAAATGTTGCAAAACCGTTGTTATAAAAAATAACCGAGTATATAATATGTAATAAACTTGCTAAGGAATGTGTCTCTCTCAGACTGACTAAAGAATACCTTTCTGAGTAAATATTTTAATTCCTTTAACAATACAGGGTGGGGCAAAAATAGTTTTACAGTTGTTTGTATGGAAAATAGTGCAATACTTAATAAATAATAATACAATAATAAACTCTGTGTTTC
>NW_005292103.1:0-567 GCF_000412655.1 Myotis brandtii
TAATATACCTGATTCCAACCTCTTACTTTTAACTTATCTATGCTTTTTCTGTTTAAAGTAGGTTTCTTGAAGTCTGATATATTGGGGCCTTCATTTTTATTAGTCCAATCTGACAATTTTTGCCTTTTAATTGGAATATTTAGGCCACTTACATTTAATATGATTCTATATGGATGGTTCTGTTTAAACATACCACTTTACTATTTATTGTCTGATTTGTCTCATTTCTTCATTGTTCTGTTTTTCTATCCTCCTGAATTAAATGTTTTCAAATATCCATTTGGCCCGCAGTATGATCTTATTAGCTACCCCTTTCCTTTTTTTGAATGCTCTAGTTTACAATATACATCTTCCACTTATCAAAATGCCTTCAAATGATCCCACACCGTTTTATATTCGTGCAAACACCTTACAATAGTGCACCTGCACTTCCTTCTGCTCGTTGAGCTTTGTCCTAAATTTTACTTTCTCATGTCTTCAGCTTTTTAATACATTGTCACTACTTTCCTTGAGAAGTTAATTATGTTTGACATTTAAAAAATAATAATTTTGCTGAAACCGGTTTGG
>NW_005292104.1:0-567 GCF_000412655.1 Myotis brandtii
TTTGGAGCTGGGCCAGTGCAAAGAGGGTCAGGGGTAGAGGGAAAGAGCCTGGGGCTCAGGGGACAAGCTTAGCAAAGTGCATTTCACATTGTTAGGTCACAGATCATTTCACACCACATTTGGGTCTGCCTGAAATCCTGAAATTAGGAGGCAAAAAGTTTTCCTAAATTGCAGTAGTAATAATTGTGGGTAAAACAGCCTTTTGTGTGTTGAGCCAGGCACTTGGCCAAGCGTGCTGATGTGGAAAGAGACTGGGCTGAGCATCGGAGGACGTGGCTTAGAGGACTAGTGTTGCTGCTCTCAGCTCCATGAACTTGGAAAATTTGACTTAGTTTCTCTGTGTCTCTTTCCCCACCATCTGTAATGTGGACTAATAATACTTCCTACCCAGAATTGTTGTGAGGATCAAATGAAATCACATATCCATTTATAACGAACAACTGAACGACATCTAAAAGCTATAAAGTGATTAAAGAGTGAGATGTCATTACTATAGCTTTTTCTAATGGGACATTATATTTTAAGCTACAAACATCTGAATGTAGCTTTTGAAATCCGATATGCCCC
>NW_005292105.1:0-567 GCF_000412655.1 Myotis brandtii
AGTTTCTCTGACTAAACTTCCAGTACTATGTTGAATAGAAATGGTAAAAGTGGGCATTCTTCCATTATTCCTGACCTTAGAAGAAAAGCTTTTGGATTTAAACCACTGAATAGGATGTTTGCTGTAGGTATTTCATCTATGGCATGTATTATCTTAAGGTACTTACCTTCTGTTCCTGGTTTGTTGAGTATTTACTATGCAAGAGTGTTGAATCCTGACAAATGCTCAATTGAAATGATCAAGTGGATTTACCCTTCATGCTGTTGATATGGCAGATTACATAGATGGATTTTCATATGTTGAGCCACCCTTGCATTCTGGGAATAAATCTCACTTGTGCATGGTGGATAATCTTTCTGATTTCTGTTTGCTGTAATTAGTTGCAGATTTTTGCATCAAGGTTCATAATGGATACTATTCTGTAGCTTTCTTTTCTTGTAGTGTCTTTTTTTGTTGTTGGCATCACAGTAATGCTGTTCTCATAGAATAAGTTCTGAAGGCTTCCTACCTCTAGGACCAAGTGGAAAGGCCTCTTTTGAGCATCTCCTTGAGTCACAGTTTGTTGGT